>NC_087188.1:6033734-6041234 GCF_035594125.1 Scylla paramamosain
TGCGCGCACTTGGTGGGACTCGATCACGTAGTAAAAATGTCTACTGAATATAAATCAAGCAAAATGATTATGTTAGTAATTGCAGAAGATGCCTATTCTCTGCTTATCTTTATTTTATCTATTTTTGTTGTCTATTTATTCGTTTATTTATTTCTTATTAAATTTATCTTACTTGTCTTAATTCATTTATTTCTACTTTTTAAGAGTAAATACAAATTAGATTTTTCACCCATTTTATGGCCTCAGTCTGCCTCCTTCACGTAAGAAAAAAAAGTAAGCTTCTTTACTCTAAATTAAACAGGCAGTATGAGTAAGGAAAGTCCAGCAAACAGAAACGTCAGTTGAGGTGCCGTGCCTCACCATTAACAGCCTCGTGACGGCCGACAGGGCTGCTGTTTGTTCTTCCCTTGTGTTAGAACATAAGAACATAAGAAATAAGGGAAGCTGCAGGAAGCCATTAGGCCTACACGTGGCAGCCCCTGTATGAAATATACCTTCCTATTTTCACCTATCATCCTTATCCATAAATTTGGTTAATCTTTTAAATTTCCATAATGACTCAGCACTAACAACCTGATTGCTGAGTCTAATCCATTCATCTACCACTGTGAGAACCAATTCTTTCCTATTTTTTTATTATTTTTTGTATAGATCTAACTTTATTAAGCTTGAATCCATTATTTCTTGTCCAATCCTGATTACCAACCCTGAGAATTTCGCCTTACTCATCCCAAACACAATCATTCACAAACACATTGGATCGGGTTCCTTCACTCCCTCATTGCCCTCTCACCCTGACTCTCACCCTGACTCTCCCAGTGACCCCTGACCTGCCACCACATGACCCTCCCCCGGGCAGCACAAGGCCTCCATTGACCAGGTTATCGGTGTGTAATAAGGCTGGCGCGGCGGGGATGAGGGGTGGGGAGGGTCGAATGAAGGCAGTGAGAATAGGGAGGAGGGGATGGATTGGGGTAAAGGAGGGAGAGAAGGAGGAAAAGGAGCAAGGAAGAATAAAACAAGAGTAGGAAAGAAAGGATGAGCAGGAGGGAAAGAAGAGAGGGATGGAAGAGGAAAGAAAAGAAGAAATAGAAAATAAAAGACGTTCGGGAAAGGGGAGGGAGGAAAAGAGGAGGATGGAAGAGGAGAGAAAGGAAGAAAAAGAGAAAAATACAATTAGAAAAGGAGGAAGGAAGAAATAGAGGGAAGGAAATGGAAGAGGAGAACAATGAGAGAGGAGGCAAAGACAGTTGCGGGAAGAGAAGGGGATGGACTGGGGGGAAAAGGAAGGAGGGATAGAAAAGGGAATGGAAGAAGAGGGGAAAACACTGGCGGGAGAGAAGGTAGAGATGGGAGAGACTTTAGGACACTGGAGGCGATAGAGGAGGAAAGAAGAGGGAAGGGAAGAGAAAGGAGTGACAGGAAATGGGAAGGGAAAGCGAAGAGACATGGAGGAACAAGGGAAGGAAGAGAAGAGAGGAAGATAGGGAGGGAATGGGAGAGGCATGGGGAAAGAGTGAAAAGAAATGTTAGAATCAGGAATAGGAGAGAACAGAAGAACGGAGTAAGGAAGAAGGAGGAGGAGGAGGAGACGGGGGGAGGGGGGAAGGACACTGAAGGACTCCTGAGGAACTCCAGATCCTAGGCAAGCGAGGCCTCAAGGGCAGCGAAGAGTAATGGAGAGGAGGGAGGAGTGGAGGGAAACTTAAGGAAGGAGGAGGAAGGAAAAATGAAGGAGGGAGGGAAGGAGAGAGGTTAAGTGCGTGTGAAAGGAAAGGAAGGTGGAGGGAAAAAAAAATAAATAAAACGGAAAGTGATTGGACAAGGAGGAAAGTTGTAAAGGAGAGTATGAAGGGAAGACATAGCAGGAAGATAAAACATTGAGGGAAAGGAAGAAGTAACTGAGGTGAACGGAGACAGAAATAAAGGGACGAGTATCGAATGGCGGGAAGGAAGAGGTGAAGGAGGAAAATGATTGAATGAAGATGAGGTGGTGTACTAAAATGCCAGAGGAAGAGGGAAAAGAAATCGAAAAAGAGAAAAGAAATCGAAAAAGAGAAGAAGAGAAGGAGAAAAAGGAGGAGTGGATGTACTAAAATGTTTATCATCACCGCCACAAGCCATGACAGGAGGGCGAGGGGCGATCAAGGTCAGTTCTTGAGACTGTCAACAGATGGCGCCACCCACGAGACAGGTCCGGTGTTCTGAAACTGTCCGCTCTCTCACCATGACTATTTTCACAGGGCACAGAGATAATTGGCCGGATTCTTAACAGTGTTTCTCCTGTTAATAATGTTGAAATCTTATTCTGTCACAATAACAGTAAAGTCACTCTTAAGAACCTGCGCAACTCTAACTAGCAGTGGTGTGGCGCAGTGTTTCAGCGTATGGTCCCAGGAGAGGATTGCGACCACGTACCCCTCCTCCTCCATTATGGGAGATCACCAGGGAGATAAGGTGATTTTCCTTGCCACTTTAAACGCTGACGGACCGGATTAGACCTTAAATTGATTTGATAATGGTCTTAATGGTTGGCGTTGTGCTGCACCAGTAATGTGCCGCTTGTCTTGAGTCAGGGCCAAATTCTGAAACACTTCTGCGCCACAACTCCACTACATTCAAAAGGCTCTAATTGAGGTTACACGATTTTTTAACGCTATTTCTATGATTCTCTTGACAGATATACAAGATTTCCACTTCAGTGATAGGAGAAACTTTCTTGAGAACCCGGCTAATCTTCTCTGTGGCCTTGGAAAATAGTGGTGGTGCGTGTGTCATGGGACAAAATACCAATTAGGAAAGAAAAAAAAAAGATAATACCATGCAAATAATTATAATCTTGTGAAATAATTCTTTTATAGCCTAAGGAACGGTCATGAATATAAAAATTTACTTTTTTCTTGGTTATGTAAATAACATTTTGTATATACCTTTCCAGTCAGTAAAGCTTTAGGACAAGAAAATTAAATGAAATTGTAAGCTATGAGTTGTTAAATTAGATGTTGATAAATAGAGATGAAGAGGGCGCGCGGGATGTTCCTAGGTTCACAAGGTAACTGTGAAAAGCCAGCTTCCCGTTTTCTGTTGGGCCAGTCACATACAAATTTCAATCACAAAATATTGTAAATTAAGAGGAAATATGTCAGAGCTGATAATATTATGTATTTTGAGAGAAATGATTTGTTAATATTTAGATACAGAAATTATTAATAGACAATATTAGAATCTAGGAGTACGTGGGACCATTAGCAAAAATGTTCAAGAAGAATTTGTGAATGTGGAAGAGTGATAAACTATTAAGGATGTTGACAAATTGTCTTATAGTTAGGCGGAGGAGCAGTTCCTGGGGTGTGCGGCGGCCACTGTGCTTGTAATGGTGGGCGCGAGATTTCTGCGTCAGACTGATTGACATTGTTGGCCATAGGTACGTTCGTCAGGCCCCGAAACCCTGGACTGTTTAAAGGCTTTGTTCATATGAAAATAACAATTTTTGTTCCTGTATGTATTAATTATTTGTGTGAGGGACTGATTGACATCGTTGTCCACAGAGAGGAGGATGTGAAATTCCCTTTGATTATTTTTATTTATTTATTTATTTATTTATTATTTATTTATTTTTCATTTATTTATTTATTTATTTATTTATTTATTTTTATTTATTTATTTATTTATTTATTTATTCTTTTTTTTTGGAGTGGGGGTGAAAACAAAATTTAGGATGTAAACAGATTATGGTAAATTTTCTTTGGTAAGGCAGTAATGAAACACCAGCGATACAAACACAAATGCATGTAACGCCTATACAATTAGGATGCACCAAAAATTAAGGTAAACTCTTGAGGCACTACTTAATTGTTACAACTTATTCATTTAAATATTATCATGAACTAATTAGGTATCATTGTTCCCAGTATAGGAGGTCCCACAGCTCCAAGGTAAACAGAACAAACTACTAGAAATATTGCTAATCAGAAGAGGAAAAAATCATTTGAAAACTTTATTTGTTATTTACAAACTTACATCAAATAAAAAATCAATCTGGTTGTCGTGGGGCTTTCCGGTGCCTTATACTCGTAGACCTCCGGCCACAACGCTGCCTCACAAAGCAAGCTCAAAAAATATTAGGCAAAAAACCACGGCTGCTGGCAGCTGCTACATTAATTCCTTTTAATCTTAACTAACTACAATATAAAATAAAAAAAATAATAAATAAAATAAAATAAATAAATAAATTGAACAATGAATCAAATCAAAGCAAAAGAACTTAAATACCAAAAAGAAATCAATAACCAAATTGTAATTTAAAATTTAAACATTTTAATTAAAAACTACAAAAGCCTTGCCCCCCCCCTGACATGAGAGCAAAGCGTTGGTGAATACAGAGCGATAAGGCAGTGGTCTGCGGCAGTGTTTCTTACACTGCCTTGAAGGAAGATGACGTCCTGCGCTGCTCCATCTCGTGTTCTGAAACAGTTTGGACTCATAAGGACTGTAAGCCCGCAGAGATGGTCACTTAGGTTCTCTTGGGTGTTTTTCCTATTGATGTCACAGAATCCTTATTAAACCAACGCAAGAATCATGCAGACATCCTTGAGACAGAGAGAGAGAGAGAGAGAGAGAGAGAGAGAGAGAGAGAGAGAGAGAGAGAGAGAGAGAGAGAGAGAGAGAGAGAGAGAAGGGGGGTGGTAATGGTGTGTCTGGCTGTCTCGTTTGTAGAAAGTCTTGTCAATTAAAATAGTTTTGCAATGAGGTCCTCTTATTGTTTAGTTATGACACATGGATATAATGAGAGAGAGAGAGAGAGAGAGAGAGAGAGAGAGAGAGAGAGAGAGAGAGAGAGAGAGAGAGAGAGAGAGAGAACTTAAACTACTGATGTGAAGATGGTGGTAGTGGTGAAGAAAGATAGTGGTAATGGGTGGTGGTGGTTATAGCAGTAGTGATGTTGGTAGTGGAAGATAGTGGTAGTGGCTGGAGGTGGTGGAGGTGGTGGAGATGAGCGGTGGTAGTGGAGGACAGTGGTGGTGTTTGGTTAGTGGTGGTGATGGAGGGCAGTTCGTGGTGACAATATTAGTAACAATAGTAGAAGTGAAAGTTAATGACAGTGGCGATAGTAGTAGTAGTAGTAGTAGTAGTAGTAGTAGTAGTAGTAGTGGTAGTAGTAGTAGTAGTAGTAGTAGTAGTAGTAGTGGTAGTAGTAGTAGTAGTAGTAGTAGTGGTAGTAGTAGTAGTAGTATTAGTAGTAGTAGTTTTTGTTGTTGTATCAGAGCAGGGTATTAGAGCAGGACCAAGAACCATATTTTGAAACACTGCGCTGCACCTCAACTAGGCTCAAGTTGAAGTTACACGTATTTTAAGGATGTTTTTTACGGTTCTAGTCACAGATCAACAAGATTTCTGCATTATTCACAGGAAAAACACTCTTGAGAACCGGCTAATCATCTCTGTAGCCTTTGAAAATAGTCATGAGAAGAGAGCAGAGCGTTTCAGAATACAGAAACCAAGAAATGTATGCTAGCTTGTACATTAGTGGCCCTGGGTGGAGGTGTCGCCGCCCACCACGCCAGCCCTCAACACACAGCATGGTATTTCCTCCCTGGCTCCCTCCAACCCCCGCCCAATTCCCTGTTGACACGGCGGCTGCGGAGGCGTGTCCAGGTATGCAGGGTGTGTGCAAAATGTATGTGAAGGAAAGGCAGGGATGGGGGAATGCATGAGAGAGAGAGAGAGAGAGAGAGAGAGAGAGAGAGAGAGAGAGAGAGAGAGAGAGAGAGAGAGAGAGAGAGAGAGAGAGAATGTTCCTATGCTGTACCTTCATTTTTACTTTTGTTTATTCATTTATTTTGTATTTATTTATCATGAATTACGTATCACTATTTATTTATTTATTTATCTATTTATTCACTCACTTACCTATCTGTATATTTCTTTTTTCTCTTTCTTTTCTTTTGTTTCTTATTTATTTTATTTTACTTTTTTTTCTAATTGACCCCGCCTCATTCCTCCCATCCCCGCATCCCTCCCCTCCCCCTCCCCGAACATTCCTCTGTCCGGGGTCAGTTGCTGGGGTGTGAAGAGGCGGAGTGTGTGGGTTGGACCAGTGGGTCAGTGGGTGTGTGTTTGCAGAAGGAGGAGGAGGAGGAGGAGGAGGGAAGAGGGCATGGTTAGAACTGGTCGGTATCAAAAACAAGTTGGAGGAGGAGGAGGAGGAGGAGGAGGAGGAGGAGGAGGAGGGGAAGGAAAAAGTTTATGATGATAGTAGTAGCATTAGTAGTTCATGAAAAGCAAGTTGAAGGAGGAGTAGGAGGAGGAAGAAGAAGAAGAAGAAGAAGAAGAAGAAGAAGAAGAAGGAGGAGGAGGAGGAGGAAGAGGAGAAATCGGAAAAAAATGCGAGTAATAAAAAGAGAAAAATACGAAGAAAAGATAACACCACCACCACCACCGCCAACAACAACAACAACAACAACAACAACAACAACCCTGCTCTTTCATTCCCTCCTTCCCATTCCTCTTTCCACCACTGCCCCCATCGCCCTCTCCACCAGACTAATGCACGTGGTGGTGGTGTGAAGTGGTATGGTGGATATTGTACTGGTGGAGGTGGTGAGGTGGAGGGAGGGAGAGAGGGAAGGAAGGGGAGGAGGGAGGGAAACCATTGTCTGGGTCACCGGAAGGCACATGCTACAGTCGTGTTTCCTCCTCCTCCTCCTCCTCCTCCTCCTCCTCCTCCTCCTCCTCCTCCTCCTCCTCCTCCTCCTCCTCGCTGACCGAAGAGGTGGAGGAGGGTCACGTGTTTGGTTGAGTAGCACTGTATGTTTCTTTCTTTCCTTTCTTCCTTCTTTCTTCTTTCTTTCTTCCTTCCTCCTTTATCCTCCTTTGTTCCTCTCTTCTTTCTGCTTTATTTTCCTTTTCTTCCTCCCTCCTTTTCTTTTTTCTTTGTTCCTCTTTTTTCTCATTTCTTCCTTCTTCCTTTCCTTTATTCTCCTTTTTTCCTTCTTCCTTTCCTTTATTCTCCATTCTTCTTCTTTCCCTTTTATTCTCATTTCTTCCTCTCTCCTTTCCTTTATTCTCCTCTCATCATTCTTTCCCCCTTTATTCTCCTTTCGTCTTTCCTCTTTTATTTTATTTTATTCCTTTCCTGCATTCTTCTTTCCTCCTTTCCTACATTCTCCTTTCTTCTGTCTTTCCTCCCTTTATCCTCATTTCTTCCTTCCTCTTTTCCTTTATTTTCCATTCTCCATTATTGCCCCCTTTATTCTCCTTTCTTTATTCCTCCTTTATTCTTCTTTCTTCTCCTCTCCTCACACTTCTCTCACACACCAGTAACAGTTTAGTAAGTGCCCCCTCATATTTCTGTGCTTATCTCGTTTTCTATAAGGTAGTACATAGTGTTACTTTTAAATAGTACTCTTGCTGTTACGTGACTCAAGTAAGAGGTTGGAGGGTGGGTGGGGAGAAGTCTTGCTTTGTTCTATCGTAACTATCCTCTTTGGGCACACGTAG
>NC_087188.1:6061234-6066234 GCF_035594125.1 Scylla paramamosain
GGAGGTCATTAGCCCCAGCTCCCGCTAATGACTGTGGCATCCAACTACTACTACTACTACTACTACTACTACTACTACTACTACTACTACTACTACTACTACTACTACTACTACTTCTACTATTACTACTACTACTATTACTACTACTACTACTGTTACTACTACTACTGTTACTACTACTACTACTACTACTACTGCTACTACTACTACTACTACTACTGCTGCTGCTGCTGCTGCTGCTGCCACTACTGCTACTACCACCACCACCACTACTACTACTACTACTACTACTACTACTACTACTACTACTACTACTACTACTACTACTGCTGCTGCTGCTGCTGCTGCTGCTGCTACTGCTGCTGCTGCTGCTACTACTACTATAATACCTCCACCCCATGTTTATTGATGTGTCAATTAGGGGCTCCATTACTTGGAGGTCATTAGCCCCAGCTCCCGCTAATGACTGTGGCATCCAACCATATCTAATACTCTATAATATAATCATTAGTTGTTAACTATAAATTCATTCTACCTCTACTACTACTACTACTACTACTACTTCTACTACTACTACTACTACTACTACTACTACTACTACTACTACTACTACTACTACTACTATTACTACTACTACTATTACTACTACTACTACCACTACTACTACTACTACTACTACTACTACTACTACTACTACTACTTACACTATACTGCATGGTAAGGTAAAAGATAATACATATGTATATATATATATATATATATATATATATATATATATATATATATATATATATATATATATATATATATATATATATATATATATATATATATATATATAAAAGTCTTCATACAAATAGTGCCTCTCATAAGTGACTGGGAAGATTCAATATCGGAAGCACAGTGTTGAATGCATTACGTGGCTTCAGTAATTAATTTAAATCCCGTTTCTTTCACCCTTTATTTATGTATGAATGTATTTATGTATTTATTTGTTTTTGTATTTGTTTAACTTTTTTTTCTGGCATGATTAATTAATCTAGGTTGTAACTATGATGACTGTGTTTACTGAGGCATCTGTCGCATCCCTTGCTGCTGTTGTCGCTGATAGCTACTAATGTTTTCTTTCCTAATATTGAGTTATTAGTAGGTGCGTTGCCTTGTGTTAGTAGTTGAGCAGTATTAGTGTTGTTGTTGTTGTTGTTGTTGTTGTTGTTGTTGTTGTTGTTGTTGTTGTTGTTGTTGTTGTTGCTGTCATTAGGCCTGAGGGGGAAGGGAGGTAAAGATAACCTCCACTAATGTCTCCCTTCCCTCCTTCCCTCCTTCCCTCTCTTCTTCCTTCCCCCCTTCCTCTTTCCCATTCTCTCTCTCTCTCTCTCTCTCTCTCTCTCTCTCTCTCTCTCTCTCTCTCTCTCTCTCTCTCTCTCTCTCTCTCTCTCTCTCTCTCTCTCCACAACTTCCTCAACAAGTCAGCACCTTTCTGCATCTCCCTTCCTCTCCCCCTCTTAAAGTGATGCTTATCTTCTCCTCCTCTTCCTCCTATTCCTCCTCCTCCTCCTTCTCCTCCTCCTCCTCCTCCTCCTCCTCCTCCTCCTCCTCCTCCTCCTCCTCCTCCTCCTCCTCCTCCTCCTCCTCCTCCCTCTTGTCCTCCCACACAGACACACGCACACAGTCTGCACACACGCACAGGTACACAGGTGGCGCACACGTGATACACACACACTGGGATATTCGCGCGTCACTCGTCTTACCTGGCTGTGTTTGTTCCTGGCGACCCTTTTACCTGCTGTGCCGCTTTACCTGTGCCTCCCCCCCGGCCTTGTTTACCTCCCTCGTCCTCCACCCTTGCCTCTTCCTTCCTCTTCTCTCTCCGCTTTCTTTCTTCCTCTCGTTTCTCTTTTCTTTCTTTTCTTCCTCTCATTTATTTTCATTTCTTTCTTTAATTTTTTTTCATTTTTCTCTTTCCTTTCTTTCCTTTATCTTCTTTCTTTTCTTCCTTCCTCCTCTCTCATTTCCTTTTCTCATCTTTGTTATTTCTCCTTATTTTTCCTTTCTTGATTTACGTTTTTTCTCTCATTTCTCTTCTTTCATTTTTCGTTCATTCTTCTCTGTCCCTCTTCGCATTCCTCTTCCTCCTCTTCTCTATCTCATCCTTTGTTTCTTTACTTCTTTACTTCTTTTTTTCCTTCCTTTTTGTGACTCTTTCCCCTTCTTCTCGCTCTTTTTTTCCACCACCACCACCACCTCCTCCCCCTCCTCCTCCTCCTCCTCCTCCTCCTCCTCCTCCTCCTCCTCCTCCTCCTCCTCTTCCTATCTCTTTCTGTTACTCTGTGGCCTTTCTTTCTTTCTCTCCTCGTCTCCTTGTTGCCCCTCCATCAGCTGTCTTTATCCTACTCTTCCTCCTTTCCTCCCTCCCTCTCTCCTTCCCTCCCATGTTTCCTTCCATACCTCACCATGGCAGCAGGTGAGGCTCGTGCCGGGAGGGAGGGAGTGAGAGAGGGAGGGAAAGAAGGGAAGGAGGGAGGGAAGCTACGCGGAAGAAAAGAAATGAGAGGAGAGAGGTTCAAGCGAGAGGAAGGAAGATGAGGAATGAGGTAGATTACGTGTGAATGGAGGAGGAGGAGGAGGAGGAGGACGAGAACGAGGAGGAATAGGTACAGGGAGAATAAAAAAAAGAAAAGAATTAACAGAGGAGAAGCAAAAGGAAGAAGAGGTATAGGAGGAAGAGGACAAGGAAGAAGAAAAAGAAGAATAGGAAGAATAAAAAGAAGAAAAGAAGAAACAGAAGAGAAGCAGGAAGAAGAAGAGGAATAGGAAGAGGAGGACAAGTAGGAGATGGTGAAAGAAGAGGTAGACGAAGAAGAGGAGGACTACAAAGGATTACAAAGGAATACAAGCAGCAATAGACACCAGGAATACAAAAAAGGAATACAAAGGAATACAAAGGAAGTTCAAACAGCAACGTACCTTGAGACAGTACAGCCTAAGGAGGAGGAGGAGGAGGAGGAGGAGGAGGAAAAGAACAAGAACAACAAGCCCTATACAGCAACAAAAAGACCACATCAACAACGCCAAACAGGAAACAATTGACTCACACGAAAACAAAAGAGAGAGAGAGAAAAAAAAAGACAAGCGCCTCATTCCTTATTCCCGGCGCACCAGGTGAATGATTTGTTCGCATTTAAGTCCACTGGAGCGAGTAACGAGACGAGAGACCAACACTCGCTGGTCCCGCGGCCTCGCATCACGTCACGATCCTGTTTTGCATTTTTTATCACACCTGACGGAACAACTTTTCTCGCTGACATTGCCTGCCTCAACGTAATCTTGCCTAGCGGTGTGTGCTCCTTCAGTCTGTGGCTTTAACCCTTTTACTGTGATACGAAATAATTAATAGCACTTAAGGTAATGCATGGAATTTTTACAGTCAAGAAAATAGGAGATTAAAGAAACATATTTTGCAATTCCTACCCATTTCAAAGATTGCATGTGGCTGCAGAGCAAGTAGAGATGTCTCACTGATTAGTAATTGAGGAAGGGTGTGCCATACAGCAGTCACAGGTGAACTGTCTTGGTTTGGCAGATAAGGAAACGCTTTATTCGTTTGATGTCTAAGATTTATTTCGTACACATGTTTTGTTCTTAATTGCCAGGCGTTACATAAAACTGTGTGTATTGTTGACGTTTTGGCTTCACGCTGAGGACTCGCTTTTTATTATTTAAGCCTTTACCTTCACACGCACGCTTTCCTTCTTTTCAGTTCAAAGCTTTACCTTAAAACACTTTTGTTTATTTTTACTTTAGGCTTTATCTTAACAAACATGCTTTACTTTTTTTACGCGTGGGGATTACCTTAGCTTTTTATTTGTAGGCTTTATCTTAACAAACACGCTTTTTTTCTAGACTGCCATAAAAACACGCTTTACTTTTTTCATTTCCAGGCTTTACGTTAAAAACACGCTTAATTATTGTTCTCTTATATCTCAGCTTTACCCAAACGAACACACTTCTTTATTTCTTGGCTTTTACCTTAAAAAAGAAACACGCTTTACTTATTCTTTTCCCAGCCTGAACTTCAAACACTGGAGGATGAAAACAAGAGCCGCTCCTTCCCCTGTGAACCACAAGGAACCTGATCACATAACACGTAGGACAAACACACAACCGCTGCCCCGTGTGAGGCGTGAGGGTCAAGATAGTGCTCCAGGCGCCCCATAGCACATTTAACGCCCTTATCGCATCCTTATCAAGGCGTTGGCGGCCCTGACACCCGCTCCCCCACTGCTGGCTGGCGGGGGTGGGTGTGGAGGGCGTGGAACGAGTAATATATGGCTGTTTTTGGGTGGATGTGGGTGGAGGGATGGGTGGTGGAGCACGGCTGGATATAAAGTAGATATGTGGAGGTGTGTGGAGGCTTGGATGAGGGTGGATGTGTGGAATTATTGAGAAGGGAGAGAAGTGGAGTGGTTGGGTGTCTGGAGTGGCGTGTGGAAGGCAGTGGATGGAGTAGATGGATGGAGAGACTGTGTGGAGAGGGAGGTGCGTTGAGTGGATGGGTGGAGTGAGTGTGTGGTGGGATTGGCGGGTGGAAGTAGGTGGGGAGATGAAGTGAGAGTGGGTGAGAGTGGTGGGGTAGGTGGAGTAGACAAGTAGAAGACTGGTATGTGGATTAGATAAGTGGAGTATTATAGATGGAGTGGACTGGTGGAGTGACTAGACGAAGCGAGTGTGCGGCAGGTTAGGTGGACGGAGAGGGACGTGGAGTGCAAGTGCGTGGAGGAAGGTGGGTGGAGTGGGTGCAGGCTGGAGCGGCAGGCAGGCAGGCAGGCAGGCAGGGAGGCAGGGGAGCAGCAGGGCAGGGCAGGGCAGGGCGGGTGTAAGGATGGCGGGTGAGCCGTGTACTGTGCCATGTTTTTAACGTCCACCTGACTGACTTACCTGGCGTTACCTGGGCATGGGAGGCAAGCAGGTGAGGCCTCAGGTGCGTGGGTACAGGTGTT
>NC_087188.1:6078734-6083734 GCF_035594125.1 Scylla paramamosain
TCACCAACAACCCCGAGGCGGCGGCCCACGCGCCCAAGCCCCTGGGCATGCCCGTGGCGCCGCCCAGCGTGGAGGGGATCGTGCGGCCCAGGCACTACCACAGCAAGTCCCTGGTGGGCGACGAGCGGGAGGAGGCGGTGCTGGCCCCCAAGCACGCCCACTCCCGCTCCCTGGTGGACAGCGCGGAGCTCTTGCCGCCCAAGTCTCCTGATGGGG
The DNA here is from genome assembly GCF_035594125.1 of Scylla paramamosain. Lineage (NCBI taxonomy): Eukaryota > Metazoa > Arthropoda > Malacostraca > Decapoda > Portunidae > Scylla > Scylla paramamosain. The sequence goes on from NC_087188.1 coordinate 6,078,951, forward strand.
TGAGTGCTGAGAGAGAGAGAGAGAGAGAGAGAGAGAGAGAGAGAGAGAGAGAGAGAGAGAGAGAGAGAGAGAGATGTAATTTGTAATCACTGCATACCTATTCCATAGATGTTCAGTACATAATGTTTTTAGCAATGTATTACACTCAAAGAGTGATAAATCTGGAGTATAAAATGATGCCGTTGTACAACGGACTCGTGACACGCAGGACACTTCTTCGTACGGACTGAGGTGTTGAGCATTACAAAGTAGAGGATAATGACTGATCATGCAGTCAAACACATCTACGGAAAGGAACATGGGGATAAACATAATTCACTGTGTGTGTGTGTGTGTGTGTGTGTACGCAGCTTTTCGAGTCAAGTGTTCGAAGCTCCAGTTTGTATGAAGCGAAACACTCGGGTTTGGTGGCAGCGACAACGTGACAGCGCGCCACCTCGCCAGCCGTCAGCCATCAAGCACCGCAGCGAGGTGTTCAGCAGACGTTCACTCACGACACGTACAATATCTTGCGTGGGTGTTGTCAAGCGCGAGTTTGTGGTGGGTTGTGCCCGTGGTGGCGCTGATGATGATGTTGCACCGCAGTGAACTCTACAGGAGCGCCGCCACTCAGCCACTCAGCTATCACGCCTTACACCAATACTGCTACTAAATCACGCAGGTGTCACCAACAACTGTGCAGGTGCGGCGCGGCACATGATTAATGTCGGAATGTAACTTCCAACAGTTGTCAAAATTGTACAGGAACGCTAACACTTAATCACATAAGCGTCACTAGTTTATTATTATTATTATTATTATTATTATTATTATTATTATTATTATTATTATTATTATTATTATCATTTATGTAGGAGGGACACTAAGTTTTTTTTTTAAATATGGCACCACTCATTTACACAGGCACCTCTAAGAAGTGCGCATGTGTGGCACCACTTAATAACACAAGTGCCACAGAACAGGGCAGGTTTGGGGCAAGGTCACCAGTCACCACACACGCCTCCCTTTCCCCGCAGCTCCCGGTGGCCGAGGTGCACCTGTTCCTGGGCCCTGCTGACCGCCGCTTCGGGTTCTCAGTGGTGGGCGGCAGGGACGAAGGATTTCCGCCCAGGATAGACGAGATAGCCAAGGGTGAGTACAGAATCCAATCCCTCTTCATTTTTATATCACCTGTTCAATTAAAAATTCGCCTTTGTAATATCAACTTTTTTTTTCTTTTTTTTTTTAGTTTCCCGTCCCAGGTCACTCTTATTTTTGTATTATTATTTCATTTATGTATTTTGTTCTTTTCTGGCTGAGGTGCTCCACTAGTTTCGGTTTTCTTTTCGTTTTTACTTGCGTCTGCCTTGAAATGTGAAGGGTTTTCTGTGTTTTGCGTGGCCGCGTGTTCTTGTGTAATGCAGTTGATGTGCGTGTTGTGGCGTGTGTGTGTGTGTGTGTGTGTGTGTGTGTGTGTGTGTGTGTGTGTGTGTGTGTGTGGCTATTATTAAAGTTCCTTATCTACATTCTCTCTCTCTCTCTCTCTCTCTCTCTCTCTCTCTCTCTCTCTCTCTCTCTCTCTCTCTCTCTCTCTCTCTCTCTCTCTCTCTCTCTCACCTATTTCTTCACCTTTCTTTCATCCCTTCTCCTATTCCATCTTGTTTACTCAACCCAATGTCAGAGAGAGAGAGAGAGAGAGAGAGAGAGAGAGAGAGAGAGAGAGAGAGAGGGTGTAACTCAAATATGTCCCACAATGCTCAGGTTTTTAGCTCCTGCCACCAGAGAGAAAGAGAGAGAGAGAGAGAGAGAGAGAGAGAGAGAGAGAGAGAGAGAGAGAGAGAGAGAGAACCTTTAAAGCATATTGAATGTTATCTTCCAAGTTAATATTGTTTTTTAACCTTGCGTCATTATTATTATTATTATTATTATTATTATTATTATTATTATTATTATTATTATTATTATTACTCATCCATTCATTCATTTATTCATTCACGCTACAGGTTTCAGGTGTTTACTCTAATTGTGTTGGAGGGACAGGTGAGCAAATATCCTGGCGTGGGTAAATTGCCTTTGAGAGAGAGAGAGAGAGAGAGAGAGAGAGAGAGAGAGAGAGAGAGAGAGAGAGAGAGAGAGAGAGAGAGAGAGAGAGAGAGAGAGTTATTGAATACCCAATGAGTATAATTATGGCATATGGATTTTATTGAAGATTAGCGATGGAGGAGGAGGAGGAGGAGGAGGAGGTGGTGAGAGATGGGAAAGGAAAGGTGAGGGGGTGCTGAGGGAGGAATAAGGAGAGGACAGAGGTGAGTGTCGAGGTGGTGTGATGGATGAAGGTGTGTAGTGAGTATGTGTGGTGTGTGGCGTGTGGTGGCCGTAGCTCCCATGTCGGCGGTGCATCAGCTGGGCGGTGGCGGCGGTATGGATGCTGTGTGGTCACCATGGTAACGGGAGAGGCTGGCGGTGGTGGCGGTGGACGGGCAGGCGCGAGGGACACACGGGGATCGATGTGCTGGGCGGGGACTCTTGCTGTCAGTTCGCGTGGAGGCTTCACCCAAGACACGCTGCTCCTCACGCCCGCACCACCGCGCCTCCCCGCCTCACCCGCACGCCCACTAGTCAGTCAACACGCCTCCCTCACGCCCACGCCCTGCAGTGCCAGTACCCCCGCGTGCCCGCCCGCCGCTGCCGCGTGTGTTGCGTCGCCGTGCAGTGTCGCCGCGCTCGGGAATCAATTATTTCGGGCTCCGGGACGAGACCGAGAGTGATCGTGGATCTTTTTAAAGCCGCTCATGGCCACGGATCGGGACCCCTACCGCGGCGCCCTCGGGAAACCAGGTCACGGCTACCATCCCGCTGACCTCACCATCCTGACGACCACCTGCACGACCCCGCGGTGCTCAAGGTCATGACTGGTGACTGGCGCTGACTTGCTGACTGCTTGCTTCGTGTGTCAGCTGCAGGAGGAGGAGGAGGAGGAGGAGGAGTGGACAGCGTGACTATACTACTGGAGAAGGAAGGGAAGGAGGGGAAGAGCATGCTAAACAGTATTCCCAGCGTGTGTTTGTTTGTTTGACGCTATGCAACACCCTCTCCCACTCACCCCTTACCCCACTTTGTGTTGACTGAGTGACTACGTGAATGACTGAGCGAGTGAGTGAGTGAGCGAGTTTGTTATGGTGTGTAGGGAAAGGTGGTTAAGGTGACACTTCCAAAACAACATCATTAATTAATTTCGTGTACGTGTGTGTGTGTGTGTGTGTGTGTGTGTGTGTGTGTGTGTGTGTGTGTGTGTGTGCGCGCATCCAGGTGACTCACAGGTAGAGTAAAGAGAGGGAAACTTCGTGACGTGTGAGGGAATGTGTTGTCCCTCGCTTCTCACCCCCTCCCTCCCTTCCTTTCACCTCTCTCACCTCCTCACCCCCCACCTCCTCTCCATCCTCTCCCTCTCTCCCTAACCAGCCATCTTCCTTTCACATTTCATCGTTCGTTCCCCCTGTTACGCTCACAAAAATAGGGAGGGAGGGAGAGGAGGAGGAGGGAGGGGATGAAGACGAGAAAGAGGAGTGGATGAAAGGAAAATAAAGGGAAGAAAGGGAAAGAAGAGGAGGAGGAGGAGTAGGCAAGGGGGTGGTTCTCCTTCCCCAGGTAAGAGTAGGAAGGGAGAGGACGGGGTCAGAACAGGTAATTGATACTTATTACTGGTAAGATTGAGTTTACTGACCATAGTTGTCCGGTCTGCTGTGTGTGTGTGTGTGTGTGTGTGTGTGTGTGTGTGTGCGTTCGGTGAGGTAACAATTTCCTTCATTCTTAAGGGGGTCTCTCTCTCTCTCTCTCTCTCTCTCTCTCTCTCTCTCTCTCTCTCTCTCTCTCTCTCTCTCTCTCTCTCTCTCTCTCAAATACATGTTGTGTGTTTCCTCCAGCATCTCACTTCCGTTTTCTCCCTTCCCTCCTCCTCCTCCTCCTCTTCTTCCTCCTCCTCCTTCTCCTCCTCCTCCTCCTCCTCCTCCTCCTCCTCCTCCTCCTCCTCCTCCTCCTCCTCCTCCTCCTTTCCTTCCTCTTCCTCAAATAAATTCTTGAGATCAGAATGGAGAGAGAGAGAGAGAGAGAGAGAGAGAGAGAGAGAGAGAGAGAGAGAGAGAGAGAGAGAGAGAGAGAGAGAGAGAGAGGAAAGAAGGCCAGGGTCAGCGGTGTGTATGTGTGTGTGTGTGTGTGTGTGTGTGTGTGTGTGTGTCAGTTATTACGTCTTGTCCGCGGCGTGCAAGTGTCACAGTGTTCAGGAAAAACGTGAAGTAGATTTATGCTCTGTTGAACGTAAATGTCTCTCAGTGTATCGATTTTTCAGTGTTATTTTCCCTTCCTTCCTTTTTTATGCAGAAGAATTTTTTTTTCTTTTGGGTGGAAATTTTATGATTATTATTACCATTATTATTATTATTATTATTATTATTATTATTATTATTATTATTATAAGTGTTCGTGTTTAGTTTTTTACATTTTCATATTAATATTTATAGTTACGCTTGCTGAGAGAGAGAGAGAGAGAGAGAGAGAGAGAGAGAGAGAGAGAGAGAGAGAGAGAGAGAGAGAGAGAGAGATGGGGAGGGGTAAGGGAGGAAATAGACCACTGTGAGAAAGAAGGTTGACGGTTTGAAGAACTGACCACAGAGAGAGAGAGAGAGAGAGAGAGAGAGAGAGAGAGAGAGAGAGAGAGAGAGAGAGAGAGAGAGAGAAGGGGGGATGGGAGGGTCACTACTCACTGCCCTCCCTCACGTCACACCTTCCCTCCATCACTCAGTAACCCC
>NC_087188.1:6093734-6098734 GCF_035594125.1 Scylla paramamosain
GGTGGTGGTGGTGGTGATGATAGTGATGATAATAATAATGATGATGTTGATACTGAAAATGGTGGTGATGATGATGGTGATGATACTGAAGATGGTGATGATGATAGTGATGATGATGATGATACTGAAGATGGTGGTGATGGTGATGGTGATGATGATGGTGATGATACTGAAAATGGTGGTGATGATGATGGTGATGATACTGAAGATGGTGATGATGATAGTGATAATGATTGTGATGATGATGGTGATGATGATGATGATGATGATGACCCCTAACTCTACATAATCACTTTCCTTATATGACATCATTATCAGGCAGTGTCACCATCATTTTCCTCACATCATTGTCCATATAAATTGAGAAAAAAATGACTGCAACTTCGTAATTTTCCTTCACTATCGTCGGTCGCCATTCGTCACCATCATCATTGTAATGTTATGAATCAGCTGCTCATTATCATATTTACCATCACTACCCTCATCATATTTGTATTTATCATTGTTCATTATTGTATTCATCGTAAGGCACCACCACCATTCGTCATCGTATTCACACCATATATAAATCAACCAGTCACTATCGTACTTACCATGAAGTATTACCGTACTCACTACTATTGTGTTCATCACCATTCATTACTCTGTTCATCATCAGTCACCGCCACTCATCATCGTATTCAAACCATATGCAAATGAACCAATCACCACCACATTCACCATAAAACACCATTGTACTCAACATCACTGTATCCATCACTATTCACTATTTACACTATGAACCATCACTATACCCACCGCCATCATCATCGTATTTAAATCTCATGAAAACCCATCAAATTCGCCATGAAACATTATTTTTCTCAACATTACAGTATTCACCATTCACTATTCCCCATCACAAAGCATCACAGTACCCACCATTCATCACAGCATTCACTATATCACCACAACACAATAAGGACACCATCTCATTACAAAACTTGTGATAAACGACCCTTAGTTCCCTTTAGCTCATTAGCACCTGTTATCTAGGGGACAGGTGAGTCGGGGAAGGGATGGGAGGGTGGGGGGGATGCCTTCTACCGTCTTACCTGTCTCCTCGCCCTTCCGCGTGAGGTGCAAGCTGATTGGATCTCCGTGCAGCCAATGAGCGTCAAGATGGTGATGAGACGACCAATAGAATTACAGAACGGCCTTGTGGAGTCAAGAGGAAGAGGAAAAGTTAGGTTTATATCCGTGTGTGTGTGTGTGTGTGTGTGTGTGTGTGTGTGTGTGTGTGTGTGTGTGTCGTGGGAGGTGCGTTTATCGTAGGAAGGAGGAGGAGGAGGAGGAGAAGAAAAAGTCAAGGAAGAAAATGCAGCGTGGGAGGAGGAAAAAAGGCGAGTGTGGGAGGAGGAAAAATAAGAGGATTCTGAAGGAGGAAGAGGAGGAGGAGGAGGAGGCGGAGGAGAAGAACATTAAAAGAAAAAAAAAACTAGAAGTACTGTGTAGGAGGTGACGGAGAAGGAGAGGAGGAGAAAGAATAAGGAAAAAAAAATTCATAGGGCTGCCTAGGAAGAGGAGGAAGACGAGGAGGAAAAGGAGGAGGAGGAAGAGGAGGAGAAGAGTGTGTTTACTGCTCTCTAGTTTATTGACGGCCGAGAGTGACTGGTTGGGAGAGGCTCAGATAAGACCTCCTCCTCCTCCTCCTCCTCCTCCTCCTCCTCCTCCTCCTCCTCCTCCTCCTCCTCCTCCTTAATTTACCTAAAGTTACCTAACCGCATCTCCTTTGATTATCTTGTTTATACGTGCTGCGAAAGAGAGAGAGAGAGAGAGAGAGAGAGAGAGAGAGAGAGAGAGAGAGAGAGAGAGAGAGAGAGAGAGAGAGAGAGGGTACTTGTCGTTAATTCTGTTACATTGTTGATTAGCGATTAGTGATTCTCTCTCTCTCTCTCTCTCTCTCTCTCTCTCTCTCTCTCTCTCTCTCTCTCTCTCTCTCTCTCTCTCTCTCGTAGTGCTTTCTTTATTTCATCTGGTATTGGACAAACTTTCCAGCCAATCACTCAGTCACCCACTCAATCTGTCACTCAGTCAGCCAGTCAACCAGCCTGTCAGTCAGTCAGTCAGTCAGTCAGTCAGTCTCAGTCACTCACTCACTCACTCACTCACTCACCGAGCCATTCAGTCAGTCGTCCAGTCAGTCAGTCAGTCAGTCAGTCAGCCAGTCAGTCAGTAAACGAGTCAGTCAGTCAGTCAACCAGTCAGTCAGTCAGTCAACGAGTCAGTCAGTCAACCAGTCAGTCAGTCAGTCAGTCAGTCAGTCAGTCAGTCAGTCAACCAGTCAGTCAGTCAGTCAACCAGTCAGTCAGTCAGTCAGTCAGTCAGTCAGTCAGTCAGTCAACCAGTCAGTCAGTCAGTCAGTCAGTCAGTCTGTCAGCCAGTCACTCACTCAATCACCGAGCCAATTAGTCAGTCAGTCAGTCAGTCAGTCAGTCAGTCAGTCAACCAGTCAGTCAGTCAGTCTGTCTGTCAGTCAGTCACTCACTCACTCAATCACCGAGCCAATTAGTCAGTCAGTCAGTCAGTTAGTCAGTCAGTTAGCTAGTCAGTCAGTCAGTAAGTCAATCATTCAGTCAGTCAGTCAGTCAGTGAGTCAGTCTGTCACTCAGTCAGTGAGTCAGTCTGTCACTCAGTCGGTCAGTCAGCCAGTCAGTCAGTCAGTCAGTCAATCATTCAGCCAGTCAGTTAGTCAGTCAGTCAGTCGGTCTGCCAATCAGTCAGTCAGTCAGTCAGTCAGCTAGTCAATCTGTCAGCCAGTCAGTCAGTCAATCATTCAGTCACCCAATGAGTCGGTCAGTCAGTCAGTCAGTAAGTCAGATAGTCAGTCAGTCAGCTAGTCAGTCAGTCAGTCAGTCAGTCAGTCAGTAAGTCAGTCAGTCAATCAGTCAATCAGTCAGTGAGTCAGCCAATCAGTCAGTCAGCCAACCAGCCAACCAGCCAGCCAGCCAGCCAGTCAGCCAACCAGTCAGCTAGCCAGTCTTTCTCTGCACAAAAGCCTTACTATTTATACTTTCATTAAAAAAAAAAAAAGAATAAAAGACAAAAAAAGAAAAAAAAAATAGAAAACTGGAAGGGGATACAAGATAGAGAAGATAGGAACTCTGAGTCCTGTCCTATCTTGCCCCAACTCTTGAAGGAGGCGAGGGGGCGAGTGCTGCTGACGAGGAGCCGCTGTGAGGGGCCTGGCGCTATCTCCCTTACGTGGTGTTGTGGAGGGGCAGGGTGCAGTGCTAACAGGGAAGGAGTGCTGATGGAAGGGGGAAAGGTGCTGGGAGGGCTGTGCAAGGTAGTGGTGGTGGTGGATGTGGTTGTGGTTGTGGTGGTGGTGGTAGTGTGATGGTGGTAATGTGGTGGTGGTAGTAGGACTGGTAGTTGTATTGATAGAAACAGTTGTATAAAAGTAGTAATAGTAGTAATAGTAGTAGTAGTAGTAGTAGTAGTAGTAGTAGTAGTAGTTGTAGTAGTAGTAGCACTGGTAGTTATATCAATAGTAGTGGTAGTAGTAGTAGTAGTAGTAGTAGTAGTAGTAGTAGCAGTAGTAGTAGTAGTAGTAGTAGTAGTAGTTATATCAATAGTAGTAGTAGTAGTAGTAGTAGTAGTAGTAGTAGTAGTAGTAGTATTGGTAGTTATATCAGTAGTAGTAATAGCAGTAGTAGTAGTAGTTATATCAGTAGTAGTAATAGCAGTAGTAGTAGTAGTAGTAGTAGTAGTAGCAGCAGCAGCAATAATAGCAGTAATTTACCTGATTTTAGGCGTAGTAAAATAATTTTTAGTGTAAAATATCACATGTTATCTAACTTCATCTTTTTCGTTTAAGACAGAAATAAATGAACGATGTATAATATATTTTTTGTTTTATTTACGGCGCTCTATGCCCCCGTTGATGCGGCGCATTATTCACCTTTATAGTCCAGAATACCAGCAGATTTATTCTTTATTTTCTTTACATTACCCTTATTTAAACGTTACGCCACCAAATGAAACTTTCCTTGCTGTCATGGTCGTCACAGGGACTGCCGCCTGCAGGCCTGACGGGTTCTTGCAGCTTCCCTTATTTTGGCCCCTGGTCTGAAACGCTTTGTTCTCCCACCACGACTATTTCCAAGGGCCACAGATGATTATCCAGGTTTTCAAGACTATTTTTCCTGTTAATACTATTGAAAGTTTGTTAACTTATCACTAGAACCCCAAAAAACGCCTTTACAGACCCGTGTAGCTTCAATTAGAACCTTTCAAAAGTAGTGGAGGTGCCTTTCCCTCTAGCTTCCTTGGTCTCTACTGTGGTGGCGAGGGAGTACTTAAATTCCGTAGCAGGGCGGTAGATGCTGGTGGTGGCAGGCGGGGGGAAAGGGAGGGCAGGTGCTCAGACCCTTGACGGGGGGCGTATAACGAGGGAAAGGCGAAGAGTCAACACTAGCCGCGTCTCAGCCTGCGCTCCGACCACGAGGTGTTGGGAGTTCCTGTGTCCGGTGCTTGCTGTGGGCTGTGGTCATGGGTGTCTCGAGGCTACTTGGCGCTGTTCCTCTGGGTTACATGTTGCACTGGGCCAAATAGCTGTGTGTGAATGGTGTCAAGTCATGTTAGGTTAACGATGGCAGGTTGTGAGAGTCTGTAAGGCGTAAGGTCGTGTAGTTCTTGAAGCCGTGGAGTAAAGAGAGGCGTCAGAGAGAGAGAGAGAGAGAGAGAGAGAGAGAGAGAGAGAGAGAGAGAGAGAGAGAGAGAGAGAAAGAGAGAGAGGGAAGACGAAAAAGAAGATGGTGCCTTTAGAAAACCTAAGTCCAGCCTCTTCAACTCCTCTTCGTCCTCCTCCTCCTCTTCTTCTGCCTTCTCTTCGCTTTCCTCCTCCTCCTCCTCCTCCTCCTCCTCGTTTGGACATCTCTTTTCTGTTACTTTTATGGTATCTATATTTTCTTCCCTCCTCGTCCCTTTTTCCTCATTCTAGTTAGTAATCTTTTCTT
>NC_087188.1:6111234-6116234 GCF_035594125.1 Scylla paramamosain
TGTCCGTGTCCTGCCAGAGAGGTTCGTTGGCTTGGCTTGGTAGGAGTGGACGGCATAGTGAGCATCCAGAAACGACGTTCTCAACGTCTCTGTCCATACCAGGCCAGTACACCGTTTGTCGGGCCCGTCGCTTGGTGCGCTCCATCCCCTGATGACTGTCATGGAGTCGCTCTAGTGTTTCTCGGCGGAGGCTGTGAGGAATAAGAAGCCTCGGCCCGTAAACCACCAGGTCGTCGTCTACGGCCAGCAGACTGCGCACCGGCCAGTACGTACGCAAGCGGTGATCGAGGTCGTGGCAATGATCAGGAAGCCCTCGATGATGACGTTCTTGAGCAAGCAGTACTCCCCGTCTCTTGCTGCTGCGGCACGTACCATTTCCACAGTCTGATCCTGGAGTGGTGCTAAGCGGACGCCGTCCTCATTGGTGGCAGATAACGCTGAGATGACCGCTGAGTGGAGAGGGTCGAGGTCACCAGAAGTAGCAGCATCCTCTTCCTCCACTGGGTCCTGTACTGGAGCGATCACAGCAGCAGCGTGCCCCGCACGCTGCTGTGGCGTTGGGTCGTAGGAATGAGGCCAGCTGATCACTTCTGTGGGCGTAGATAGAGGTGGCTGCGAGGCGGTCGGGTACTTGATGGAGCTGTTGCCGGTGTGCTGTTCTTCCCTGCGTAGCGGTCGGATTTGAGCCGGAAAATCTTCGGGGAGGATTCCGAGAGCGATGGAATCGTACCAGCTAAGCAGCGCCCCCTTCACCTCCTTCACCACGCTCACAACAGTCTCAGCTTCCCTGTCGCCCAGTTGCAAGTGCGACGAGAAAGTTCCTACACAGGTGAGGGGGTGATTACCGGCAGCATAAAGTCCATCACCATCAGCGGGCGCCAAGCTGGAGGGCGGGATTCAAGGAGTGTTGCCGTGTCGAGGCCAATAACGGTCGTTTCGGCCCCAGAGTCAGGAGTCCACGTAATCTTGTCTCTTCCAGCGGGATGTGTGGCGGTAATGAGCACCTGGGGCGCAGGTCGTGCCGTCACCGTCTTTGTGTATACGCCTGATAAGAGCTGGTATACACTGGCACTGGCTCCCCGCCTCGGGCCTGCACCGCGATGAGGAGAGACAGTTGAGGAACTCCTCGAAGCTCCTCGTCGTTTCCTCACTGTCTGCTGACATACACTCGCAAAATGCCCTCTTTTCCCGCAGTTACGACACACTTTATCTATTGCCTGGCATCCCCTTTTGTCACTGCGACAATCTTTGCCACAACGATAACAGCCCGTGGGGCTTGAGCCCCCGAAACTGCCCTTCCTGTAGTTCGAGACAGCGTTCACACCATGGCTCGAAGAGTGAGAAACCGCCCCTTAGTACTGCACTACACTGGTTAGCGCTCTCTGATGCTCTGCAAATATCTATGGCGTTTTCAAGGGTGAGTTTCTTGTTTTCCAGCATGCGTTTCAGAGCCACTTCGTCTCGTGTCCCAACGACAATTCTGTCACGCAGCTGATGGTTTATGCACTGGTCGCAAAAGTCACAGAAATTGGCGATTTCCTTAACAGCACATAAAAAGTCGTCAAAACCTTCTTGCGTTTCTTGCACGCGGGAGTAGAAGTCTCTTCTATCCATGATGATGTTGCGCTGGCTTCGCAGGTACTCACACATTGCATCGAGGATGGTTCTTAACTCCGCGTCTCTCGGTAAGCTTATCCCGTAGCGAAGTGTACGGGTCCACTCGTCGTCTAGGACAGCAGCGAGTGCCGCCCTCTGCTCAGCCAGGGAGAGACAGTCTATCCTGGCGAGGGTTACGTATCCTTCAAACTTATGGCGCCACGTGTCGAACTCACGTAAAGATGCTGACGCCGTTAAGTGAGGAATGATGGTGGCGGACGTCGGGAACCTCGCGCCCTGGGTAGACGTGCTGCGGGCTGTGGTTTCGCCTTCATTGCTCGCCGTGGTGCGACTGGGAGCTTGTGTCCCCACTCTCTCCAGCAGCTGGGTTAAACGCTCCTCGCGAGCCTGACTCTGCTCCGACTGTCGCGCTAGCAGAGCCTGACTCTGCTCCGACTGTCGCGCTAGCAGGGCAGCCAGCGCCTCCAACTGCTTCTCCATTCTGCGCCGTACCCACTGCAGCCTTGTCCTGATCCTACTCACTGCGCCATGTTCGACTCTTGACCAGCAGGGGCACAGGAAACGCAGGTAACAGTGCAGGTGTTTATTCACAGAAGGTGTGAACAGAAGGCTGGAGGTAGGTGATCTCCCGGCGCCAGGCCGCGCACTTCAACTTAACACTTATGACTGAAGCCTAGCTCGTTCACTCATACACGTATTCATGCCTCACACAAGTCTCGCTCATTCACTCGTTCACACAACTAGCTAACAACCACACAGGTTGGGTTAGGTTAGGTCAGGCTACGTTAGGTTACGTTACTCAGGCTTGGCAGGGAAAAGAAGTACCAAGAGGTGTGGAGAAACTACATGGAAAATTTTCATAGGAAAGAGATACAAACTGTCAGTCTTGTTACTAGTGCCCTGTGCTGGACAGCCGGCAACCACCTCAGTAAAGTGAAATTTTAGACCATATTCTGAAACACATCTGACACCTTCGATTACTTTCAGAAGGCTTTACTTGAAGTGGCACCGGATTTCCAATTTGTTTTTATTTTGGTGACAGATTAACAGTACTTCTACATTATTAACTAGAAACACTCTTGTGAACCCGGCTAGTCATCTTTGTGACCTTTGAAAACAACCGCGGTGAGAGAGCAAAGCGTTTGTGAATGCTGGCCTTAACAAACACTTTCGCAAATTTGAGTTGAAATCGCCGTGACGAAGGAAAGCACCTCAGCCTCAACTGTAGTCTGAGGTCTAAGCACTTGCCCAGCGTCTTGAAGCTCGCGACTGTTGTGCTCTGGACGACACTGGAAGATAAAGTGTTTTGAAAGCGTGACTTGCCAGACTGGGGAAGTGTTTGGCTGCATTTGAAGTGGATATTTTAACAATTACCCTGTGGCTGCTTTGTGTTCTTGTTACACGTGATGAATAACAATGTAGTCATCCCTAATGTGAAATCCTTTGAGTATTTTAAACACCTCCATTGGATCATTCTGACAGACTGAATAAGCTGAGTTCGTTAAGGCTTTCCTGATAAGCAGTGTTTCCCTGCGGAGTATTGTTTTTGTTACTGCACATTGTCTTCGTGCCAGCCTTCCAATGCCTTGTTCATAACGCGGAGACCAGAACCATACGCTGTACTCAAGATGGGGACGAACCAGAGAATTATAAAGTTTTGATATAACCCTCTCTGATTTGTTCTTGATGAAGCCAGTCAGCTTGTGAACAGTTTTAACCTCTGGACAATGACAATATTAAGATTTCGATATTCTTTTCCGTCACGCCGTAGAAAGTTGCCTGTCACTCACTGAATACCGAACAAGTTATCTGGAACTGATCAGAGTCTAGTAAAATTTGTCTTGTGGTGGTCCAATACTTTTTCTGTAATAATCCTTAATTTACCTTATTTTATCTTAATGTTGAATGTAATTATTTTATGATCACTGCTGCTAGACCTTCAGCCAACATTCATTCCAGTGGCTTTGTCCTTCCTGAAGTGCATTATTCACCTGCGTGGGTCTGTCAGCGTGGTACAAATCGCTCCCGCACACCCAGGCAGAGGTCTCGTCCTGCGGGAATTGCATTGATCGCTTAATTTGGGACGAGCAGGTTGGTTACTCCTGAGAACAGTCTTGCAACGACGTCATTTGCCAAAGATCAGATCAGATGCATTACGGTCAGTGTCTGCAGGCTGCCGCGGTGCTCTGTGCATGAGACCTGGCAGTGCTTTACGTGACTCGTGGTTCATTTCAGCAGAGACCGTCCTCGCTAGTGATGGTCTCTGATCTCATTAAAAGTGCATACAGCGAATTGTGTCAACATGAAGAATAACACCACCGCCGATTTTATTTTCCCTTCCGCACCTAAATATTGTACATCCTGGAAAGCCACGTCCCGCAATGAAGCCTCTGTTAGCCGCATCAAGCCACGCCTCTGCGATTCCAGTCACGTGATAAAGAGGCCTTCAACTTTCCCACGTGGGCTGCTCGCATTTAAATGACAACCAGTAATGTAATCAGAGAAGGAGTTGCATTGACCGAGTCTCTCTCTCTCTCTCTCTCTCTCTCTCTCTCTCTCTCTCTCTCTCTCTCTCTCTCTCTCTCTCTCTCTCTCTCTCTCTCTCTCTCTCTCTCTCTCTCTCTCTCTCTCCATTTTATTTCTTAAGTTGTTTGCGACATACAAAAATGTCTTCCGAGACGGAGAGCTTCAACTTGAAGAGGAGGAGGAGGAGGAGGAGGAGGAGGAGGAGGAGGAGGATTGGGAAGAAAACTAGACCGAAGGATGATAGAAGAGAAGACACTTGAAGACGAGAAGCAACAACACAAAGAAGAGAAGAAAGAAAAGGAGAGGGCGGAGAAGGAGAAAGAATAGCAAGAACAAGAACAAGAACAAGGAGAACAAGAGAAAGAAAAAGAAAATAAGAGAAGGAAGAGGAACAGCAACAACAACAAAAAAAAAAGAAGAAAAAGAGGCAGAAGAAGAAGAAGAAGAAATAGAGACAGAATAGGAAGGAAAGAATAACAACGATTGAGGGAAAACGAGAAACATGAAGAGGAGAAGGAGGAGGAGGAGGAGGAGGAGGAGGAGGAGGAGGAGGAGGAAGAGGAGAAGGAAGAGGCTGTGGGATGATTGAGGAATTAGATTTCAAGGGAGGTGAGAACTTAAACTGGAACACAAATTGGATGGAAGAGAGAGAGAGAGAGAGAGAGAGAGAGAGAGAGAGAGAGAGAGAGAGAGAGAGAGAGAGAGAGAGAGAGAGAGAGAGAGAATGATACAGAAGGAGGAAGGAAAAAGAGGAGGACGGAGGACAAGGAAGAGAAGGAAGAAGAAAAAGAACAAGAACAAGAACAAGAAGGAAAAGAAGGAGGAAGGAGGAGGGGTAGGAGGAAGAAGAAAAGAAG
>NC_087188.1:6121234-6123734 GCF_035594125.1 Scylla paramamosain
TAAGAGACACAAAAATAAATCCTGGTGACTTCCCAACACCTGATCGTGCATCTTTCACTACAAGCAGCGCCTCTAGACAAGCCAAGCCAAACCTTCCCCTCAGTGACTTGATGCATGGCCTGCCCTGCCCTGGTGCGTTGTTCATTCAGCTACAGTTAAGCCTTCCCTGCTACTCTATCTTTTCCATTATCATCTATAACTTTTAAACGACTTTTTTTCTTACTCGTCTCTCAAAATCGTACTTCTGTAGCTTAGCGAAGATTAAACTAACTTGATTTTCTTCTTCTTCTTCATGTTCGACCAAAACAGTTTCTAAGAGTGATCTGAATGTCAACAACAATATCACAGCAATGGAACTCAAAACTCAAAACTCATCTCAGTCAACACTTGAAGGCAGTTCTGGTTGACAATGTTTCAAAATAGTTCACTTTTTTTTTTATCTGTCTATTATTTTTTTTTTTTTTTTTTTTTTTGTTAATTTTTCACTTCATCCTCCCTGAACAACAGACAAACAGACAGACACCTGCAGCATAATCCTTGTCAACACTGCTTGCTTCAGACTGAGGCCCGTATTCTGAAACACTGCTGTCTCACCACGGCAGTCTTCAAGGGCCACACAGACGATTAGCCGAGTTCCCAAGAGTGTTTCGCCTGTTAATAATGTAGAAATCGTGTTAACCTGTCACTCGAATCATAAAAACACCCTTAAAGACCCGTGTAACTTCACCTAGAGCCTTTTGAATGTAGTGGAGGTGCCGAAGTGTCTTAAATGTGAGCCGTACCCACTCATTCAATTTTGTCACAAGGATCTATCTCAGTTTGTGCCAGAAGATCTGTTGCTGTTTCTTTTCCTTTGTGTTCCTTTATGTTCTTTCTCCTTCTCTCTCTCCCTTCTTTTTCCTCTTCTTTCTCTACGCTTTCCTCTTCTCCTTTTCCTCTTCTTAATTTCCTTTGTATTTCTTTGTCTTCCTCCTCCTCCTTCCATCTCTCCTTTCCTCTTTCCCTCCGCTCATCTTTTCCTTTCCTTTCATCATCCTTCTCTACACTTCTCTCCTCCTTTCTTCCCTCCTTCCATCCCTTCCTTCCCTTTCTACATCCTTCTCTACACTTCTCTCTCTCCTCCGGCTATCCCTCCCTTCCCCTTCCTCCCTCCCTCCCTCCCTCCCTTCCTCCCGCTTTACGCTTTTCTCTCTCCTTCTCTCTCTCTTCTCGTCTTCTCATTCTCCGTGTCTCCTATTCCTCTTCTATCGTCCTTCTCTTTTCTTTCCTCCTTACCCTTTGCTTCCGTCATCTTTCCTCCTCTCTTGCATTCTTCTCCTTTCCTCCTCTCTTCTCTTCTCTCCTCTCGTTTCCCTTTCCTTTTCCCCTTTCCCATCCTCCTTTATCTTTCCTTCCTTCCTTTCTTGTCTTCCCTTCCTTCCTTTGGCTCTCCACTCATTTTCCACTCCCTCCCCCTCTCTCTCTCTCTCTCTCTCTCTCTCTCTCTCTCTCTCTCTCTCTCTCTCTCTCTCTCTATCATCACGGCAGTTTCTGAATTTGCAAGATTCCTCAACTTTGCTTGTCAGTGAGGGAGAGAGAGAGGGAGAGGGAAGGAGAGAGAGGGAGGGAGGGGAGGAAGAGAGGCGGAGGGAGGTAAGGAGTGCATGACGAGGAGAGAAGGAAGGTAGGAGAGGAAGAAAAATCAGGAGGGAAGGAGGAAAGGAGGCCACGGTGTTTGGAGGGAAGAAGAGGAGGAATAGATGAGAGAGAGAGAGAGAGAGAGAGAGAGAGAGAGAGAGAGAGAGAGAGAGAGAGAGAGAGAGAGAGAGAGAGGAAAGAAAAGTTGTTTCCCTTAACCAATAGAAAAGGCGTAAAAAGAGAGATGTTGGCTCTCTCTCTCTCTCTCTCTCTCTCTCTCTCTCTCTCTCTCTCTCTCTCTCTCTCTCTCTCTCTCTCTCTCTCTCTCTCTCTCTCTCTCAAAAGGAAGTGATTCAAGAGAACATTACGAGTAAACATCGACAACTTACAATAAGGAGAAAAGTGTTGAGAGAGAGAGAGAGAGAGAGAGAGAGAGAGAGAGAGAGAGAGAGAGAGAGAGAGAGAAAGAGAGAGTCATTGATTCACACATACATAACCACGTTCTTAAAATTGATCTCGCTCTCACTCTCTCCTCTTTAACACAACCTCCAGTGACCTCTCTCTCTCTCTCTCTCTCTCTCTCTCTCTCTCTCTCTCTCTCTCTCTCTCTCTCTCTCTCTCTCTCTCTCTCTCTCTCCTTCATTTCGCTGTTGTTTTCTGTTCTCCTTTTTTTACCTCTCTTCTTCTTTTTCCTCACCTCCCATCTCTTATTTATTTATTTATTTATTTATTTTTTTTTTTTGCCTTGGTTTGTGTCTTCCTGCGTTATTTTTCATCTCTCAGCCCTTCAGTCCTCCTCTTCTTCACTACTTGCATATATTTATCACTGTCTTCTATGTAACTTCCACTTGAGAAGTTAAAATAAAAAAAAACACAAACATTA
>NC_087188.1:6128734-6131234 GCF_035594125.1 Scylla paramamosain
CTGTTCATCCCCCTCCTCCCCTTC
Source organism: Scylla paramamosain (assembly GCF_035594125.1). NCBI lineage: Eukaryota > Metazoa > Arthropoda > Malacostraca > Decapoda > Portunidae > Scylla > Scylla paramamosain. Next base: position 6,128,759 of record NC_087188.1, read on the forward strand.
CTCTTAGTTCTGCGGAGAGAGAGAGAGAGAGAGAGAGAGAGAGAGAGAGAGAGAGAGAGAGAGAGAGAGAGAGAGAGAGAGAGAGAGAGAGTAAAAAAAAAAGGAAGGGCAGAGGGGAGGAAAGAACAAGGGAGGGAGAGGAGAGGGAGGGAGTAAGAGAGTCAGGTATCCCTTCTTTAATACTGTCCTCTCTCACCTCACCCTGAGCTGCTACGTGTTAGGGTGACCAGGTGAGTGTCGGGGTCAGGGGCTAGGGTGAGTCAGGGCAGCGTGTTAGGGTGAAGAGATGTTAGGGTGAAGAGTTGTGTTAGGGTGGTCAGGGTGTTATTTAGGGTGAATAATTGTGCTTAGGGTGTGTTGTAGAGTGAATGGATGAGGTAAAAATGTGCTTAGGGTGAATTTTTGAGTCAAAGTGTGTGTTTAAGAGTGAGGTGATGTATTAGGCTGTAGTTTAGGGTGAAAGACTGTGTAAAGCTCTATTCTTAGGGTGAAGAGGTGTATTCTAGGGTCAAAGCGTGTGTTTTAGGGTGAACAGATGTACATTTGAGTCAGAGTGTGCTTAAGGGTGAAAAGATATGCTTAGGATGTATTTCACGGGGAATTGATGTGGTCAGGGTGTACTTAGAGCAGAAAGATGTCATTAGGTTGAGACTTAGGATAAATGGATTTGCTTAGGGTGAGTCTTAGGATGAAAGGGTGAAAGGATGTGCTCAGGGTGAAAGAGTCTGCTTAGGATAAGTTTTAGTGTGAAATAATGAGACTAGGTTGCATTTTAATGTGAGAGGTGCCTGTACTATTTCTTGTAGTTGTGATAAGAATAGTGGCAGTAGTGGTAATCCTGCGTTTTCAGTCGTAACAGTAGTAGTAGGTGTTGTTGTTGTTGTTGTTGTTGTTGTTGTTGTTGTTGTTGTTGACACAGTATCAACAACACAAACAAACACAGGCGCATCACTCAAGACGCAGACACAACACAAGGGCGGGGTGCACACAGGCAGTGAGACAGAAAGCACCGCGCCGCGCCAATCAATAATTATTTCCTGCGCCACAACAAAGCCAATTTCCCGCCACCCTCCAAAACTCACAGAATATCACGACAAACTCCTGCGCCTTCAGAAATTCATCGATAAATACCCTGCTTAAGTATCGTAAAGTCATTAGAGGCTTAGGGCACGAGAGAGAGAGAGAGAGAGAGAGAGAGAGAGAGAGAGAGAGAGAGAGAGAGAGAGAGAGAGAGAGAGAGAGAGGTAGTGATTTTTCTTAATTTGAGAAAATCTAAATAATTATGATAATGATGATGATGGTAATAATAATAATAACAATAATAATAGCAATGATAATAATAGTAATAATAATGATAATAATAATAATAATAATAATAATAATAATAATAATAATAATAATGATAAAATAAAATCTTAAGTAAAATAATAAATAATTAAATAAATAAATAGATAATTAAATATATAAGTATAACAACGTTCCTCTCTCTCTCTCTCTCTCTCTCTCTCTCTCTCTCTCTCTCTCTCTCTCTCTCTCTCTCTCTCTCTCTCTCTATCTATCTCTCTCTCTCTCTCTCGCTCAAGCTGATTCCTTCAATTTATTTGTTTTTTGAACCTTGATATTGAACTTTCTCTATCCTGATGAAAAGGAGAAAATCCCAAAAGTAATAATAACTCTCTCTCTCTCTCTCTCTCTCTCTCTCTCTCTCTCTCTCTCTCTCTCTCTCTCTCTCTCTCTCTCTCTGGACATAATTTTCTTTTTAACATTTCTTGTGTAACAAAACAATAATAACAGCAATAACAAAAACATCAATAACAGTAGTAGTAGTAGTAGTAGTAGTATCAACAACCACAACAACAACGACAACAACCACAACAACCACAACCACAACAACAAGCAGTCACTACAAATTTAGAAACTCGACAATAAGGCGCAGAACGAAACTTTATGAAACAGACAGAGACGAAAGAAAAAGAAAGGAAAGTCAGAAGTACGTGAAATTTGAAGCTGACAACCTCCTCCTCCTCCTCCTCCTCCTCCTCCTCCTCCTCCTCCTCCTCCTCCTAATGATCCTAATTAACAGAGCCAGAAACGAAGGATATTGATCGATTTGAAACTGAATGAGATAACGTGTGAAATCTCTCTCTCTCTCTCTCTCTCTCTCTCTCTCTCTCTCTCTCTCTCTCTCTCTCTCTCTCTCTCTCTCTCTCTCTCTCTCTCTCTCTCTCTCTCTCTCTCTCTCTCTCTCTCTCCCAGTCATTGCATTTATCGAACCAGATTTTAAGGGAAGACTAGCCTAACCTAACCTAACCTAACCTAACCGACTTTCTCTCTTATGGATCCGTGACGCAAGGGTGATTTTACGGGCAGGAGAAGAAGGAGGAGGAGGAGGAGAAGGAGGCGAGGAGGAAGAGGAGGAGGAGGAGGAGGAGGAGGAGGAGGAGGAGGAGGAGGAGGAGGAGGAGGAGAAGGAAAG
>NC_087188.1:6136234-6143734 GCF_035594125.1 Scylla paramamosain
AAACTTAAATAAAACAAACACTACAGATACTTAAGATGTGTATTGGAGTAGAAAAGAACCAAGAGAAGTAAAACCTTAGGATTATAGAACAAAATATGAGAACCTAACCCAACACTAGTATTTAAAATTTAAACCACAAACGTTCATTTTAAGATGCAACAAAATATTACAGTCGCGCCGCCCAGCAGCGCCATCTAGGGATGTGCCGCAGGGGTGTGTTCTGTCCCCCGGAGTGTTTCCTGTTTACTGAGGAAATTAAGACGAATAGACCAAGTTTGTGTGGAAATGCGTCACCTTTCTGAGGCAGGAAGTGGAGGAGAGGAGGGAGGAGGCTGGAAAGGGAAAGGTGAGGGGACGAGAAGTGAAAAACGAAAGGGAATGAAGGAAAAAGGAAAGATTTAGGCAAGGGTGGCAATGAGAGCAGGAAGAGGGGGAAAGGAGAAAAATCAAGGAGGTAGAGACAAAAATAGAAAAGTGTGGAGGAAGAGAAGGGAAAAACAGAAGCAAAGGACTAAAAAGGAAAAAAATAAGGTAAGTATAGAAAGGAGGAGAGAGAAGGAGAAGGAAGGGTGAGAGAAAGAAGTAAAAAAGCGAAAAGAAAGGGAAAGAAGAGAAAATTTTGAGTCATAAAATTCAGAGAGGAAGGAAGGAAAAGTAAGATGGAAGAAGGGAAAAGAAGGAAAGGAAGGAAAAAGGAAACGATAATAGGAAAAATATATATAAAGTGAGAAGAGAAAAGAGAAGGGGAAATGGAGGAAGAAAAGAGCAGTGGGAGGAGGAAGAGGAGGTGGAGGAGGAGGAGGAGGAGGAGAGGAAACGAGGCAAAAAGGTTATGGCGATATGAAGTAAACAAACTTTTTTTTTCCTGCAAATCCAACTACTTTCTTTTTCTCCTTCACATACTCCTACTCCCTCCTACTCCCTCCTTACCACTCCATCACGCTCCTTCACTCCTCCACTTGGAAATATCTAATCCTACACCATCCTGCTCTCTCCTAACACTGTCACACTCCTTCACCCCTTCACTCCTCCATATCTAATCCTATACTAGTTCCTACTTCGTTTTAGTACTCTGTCACTCCCTCACTCCTTCATAAGTACTCCTATTTCGCCTACTTACTTCTAATCACACTCCTTACTCCTTCATTCCTTCGTAACTACTCATGTTTGTTCTCTTATTCCAACTCACTTCTGCTCCTTACTCTTTCAGTCTGCGTAAAGAAACACTAATAAAAGATGAAACACGAAAACAAAAGGAAGAATATGGAATGAGAATGGAAGAAGGGAAGAAATGAAGAATTAAGGAATAAAATAGAAGGAATAAATGAAGAGGACAGAATATAAACATGAAAGCAGATGTCAGTGTTACATTAAGAGCTAAGATCGTGCAACATACGTAAGTCAGTATTCAGAAACGCTTTGCTCTCTCACCACGACTATTTCAAAGGTCACGGGGATGATTAGCGGGGTTGTCAGGACTGTTTCTCCCGTTAGTAATGTAGAAATTATGTTAATCTTTCACTAGAACAGATAAACACTCAAAAACCCGAATAACTTCATCTTGAGCCTCTTGAAAGTAGTGGTGGTGAGGCGCAGCAGTGTTTCAGAATATAGTCCATTGAAACATCTTCACTACCGCTGCTGTAGCCTCCCACTCCCTCCTGCTTCTCCCCGCTCCCTTCCCACACTTCCTACCCACTCACCTCTGCTCCCCGCCCACTCACGCCCACGTATTCCTCCCGCAGGCTCCCCGGCGGACAAAGCTGACCTCGAAGTGGGGGACGAGATCCTGGAGGTCAACGGCAAGAGCCTAGAGGACGCCACCCACACGGAGGTCATCTCGCACATACACCAGGTCAGATCAGGTCACGTCTTGTACCTGTATGAGAGGGTTACTGTGTTCATTTCTATGCTTCCTTCAAACAGTTTCCATCTTCTTCAGGTCATATCAGGTCACGTCTAAAAGAGGGTCATTCTATTTATTTCTAAGTTTCCATCTAACGTTTTCTATCTTCTTCAGGTCATATCAGGTCATTTCTTGTACCTCAATAAAAGGTTATTGTATTAATTTCTAAACTTCCCTCATATGGTTTCTATCTTCCTCAGGTCAGATCAGGTCACGTCTTGTATGAAAGAGGATCATTGTATTAATTTGTAAGCTTCCTTTACATGGTTGCCATCCTTCTCTCTACTCCTTTACCTCAAGTTTCTTTTCTGCCCGTTCTATTGGAGCAATGATAGCCACTGTTTTTCTCTTCTTCTCCTCAGCCTATTAAAGTGGTGCTCCAGAGGGCCCTGTCCTATCACCCACACTGTTCCTGTCATTCGCAAATGATCTTCTCAGTCTAACTCCTTGCCCTGTTAATTCTTACGCTGGTGACTGTACCCTGCATCTCTCATCGTCATTTGCCAGACTCCCGGACACAGCAGGAAAGAAATAATCCCGTCAGAGGAGCCACAGAATACCTAATTTCTATAATTTCTGAATGAGCCAGAACAAATTTTGTGTTGCCCAGTGTTTCCAAAGCTCTATTCCTTCATCTGTCAACTCGACACAACCTTCCAGACAAGTATCTCCTCTTCGGTGATGCTCAACTATCATCGCCTTCCTCAACACTGAACATACTTGGCCTGGTCTTCACTAACAAACTCAACTGGAAATCTCACATCTCTTCTCTCAAAACAGTGTTCATGAGGTTGATGTTCGTTGCTTCTACCAATACTTTTCCTTCTTCCAATTGCACATTCTATACTGGGGCCTTGTCTGTCCATGCATGGGTTACTGCTCTCACACATGGGCGGGACAACTCACGGCCTCCTAGCCACAGCGGAGCCACAAGCTTTTCGTCTCACGCAGTCTTGATTCTCACACTCACCACCTCAGTGCTGTATCTCTTTTTGTCTTCTACTGTTATTTCCATATTGATTCTTCTTCTGAACGTGCTGTCTCCATGCTCCATCACTGCACAGGACTTCTACTTACTCTCACGCACATTTTGTCCACGTCACTAATGCAAGAGTTAACCGCTATGTTCATTCTTTCCTCCCTTTCACTTATCAACTCAGGAACTCTACATATTCTTGCTTTTCCTCATTCCCACGATTTCAACTGTTTCAGGGAGGCGCGTCAAGACGCCTCAAACTAAACAAGCCAAATATATATATATATATATATATATATATATATATATATATATATATATATATATATATATATATATATATATATATATATATATATATATATATTTTTTTTTTTTTTTTTTTTTCTTATTTTTGGAGCGGCGAGGTACTGCACCTTTATTCCTTTTATTTTTTTGTCCCCTTGCTCATCCTCCCAAATATGTGAAAGTTAAACAAATAAAGAAATAAAAATAAATAAATAAATAAACGAACACACAAAATTAATAAAAATTCCTTGGTTTCTTTATTTCTTTTTGCTAGAATTTAATCAGTCTTAAATTTTTAGTAATTTGTTTTGTATATAATTCATTCTTTATTTTATGTTGTGTAATCCTTTTGTAATCTTTTGTTTTACGAGTATTCCTTTTCTGATGCTTTGTCATTTTTAACATTTTTTTTATCTTTTCTTTATTGTATATATTATGTAATCGGCCATTTCTATCCCTAGAGATCTGCCTGGTCCCTTATTTTGTTTTCAAAGTAATCATTTGTAGTCCTTTAATACGACCTTAAGTAATCGTTGTAATTCCTCGTAATAACACTCAATAAACAAATTTCCTTTAATATTCTGAAATCACGTAAAAGCAAAATCTTTTTCCGTTAACCATTGAGGAAGTCTGGAATCAATATCTTATTAAGACTCTCAATATGTGATGAATATGAGTTTGTTTTGTCCTCTATTAGATATTGGGGTTGCTGGGGTTGCCTCCGTCACGGGGAGTCTGGGAGGCTTCAGTGAATAATGTGTCTGCGTTGTGGCTCCGCTGTCTAATGCCTCGCTCCATTGCCCTGGGTGAAGGCTGGGTTGTGATGCCTCCCCGCTCCCCCTCCCCCGCCCCACCTCCACCCAGCCCGCAGCCCCCTTACGTTCACCTTCCAGGCCTCCTCCTTCTTCTTCTTCTTCTTCGTCTTCTTCTTCTTCTTCTTCTTCTTCGTCGTCGTCGTCGTTGTCTTCTTCTTCTTCTTCTTCTTCTTCTTCTTCTTCTTCTTCTTCTTCTTCTTCTTCTTTTTCTTCTTCTTCTTCTTCTTCTTCGTTGTCTTCTTCTTCTTCTTCTTCTTCTTCTTCTTCTTCTTCTTCTTCTTCTTCTTCTTCTTCTTCTACTACTACTACTACTACTACTACTACTACTACTACTACTACTTCTTCTTCTTCTTCTTCTTCTTTTTCTTTATCATTCATTTTGTTCTTCTTCTTTCTTCTGTATATTCCTGTATGTGCACCTGTACATGTGTGTGTGTGTGTGTGTGTGTGTGTGTGTGTGTGTTTACTGATGTTTCATAAATTTTCCTCTCTCCCCGCAGTGCATAAGGTCGAGAACAATATGTCTTCGGGTCAAGAGGAGAACAGGCAACAAGCTCGGTGAGTACAAGAATTAATAACAGTAGTAATAGTAGTAGTTTTCTCAATATCTACTACTGTTCACTTCAAATCTACAACACTACTCGTCTTGCATTACAACGATGAATACTAAAGAAGACAAAATGGAAAAGTAAAATTTACATGTTCACTTTTTTCTCTTTCTTACTTTTTTTATGATAAGCATTAAATCAGATCAAATAAGACATAACTTTACAAACACGAAAGTTGAAAAAAAAACTGAAGCTTCTTGTCACACCTTTCATATTACTAAACACCTTTTCTTATCATCACTACAACCAAATGCATCTTATATCCTTCTCTTGCCTTTTCCTTATCATCCCCTCTGCTGTCGTGTCTTAGATGCACCGTAACAACACAAGAACGTAAGAAAACAAGGAAAATAAGAAGACATCGGGCCTACATATGGCAGTCCCTGTGTTCCTATGTCAGCCACCGTTCCCTTCCCTGTGTCCCTGTGTCCCTGTGTCCCTTCGTCAGCAACCTTTCTCGTCCCTGTGTCCTTGCGTCCCTTCATCAGCCATTGTTCCCTTCCCGTGACTCAAGATAGGCTAGGCTGACTCGGGGGTTTTTCATAAGTAATGTGTTCGAGTTATCGCTCCATTGGCTTGAGAAGAATCATATGTTTTGATTTTCCTTTAAGATTTTAGTTGAGATGATCGCAAATTGATGGTGTAAATATTTTCTTCTTTTATTTTTTTTTTCTTCTCCTTTTTCTTCTACTTTTTTCTCTCTCTCTCTCTCTCTCTCTCTCTCTCTCTCTCTCTCTCTCTCTCTCTCTCTCTCTCTCTCTCTCTCTCTCTCTCTCTCTCTCTCTCTCTCTCTCTCTCTCTCTCTCTCTCTCTCTCAGTCTGTCCTGCCAGTACCGTTCTCTCTCATAGTGGCGGTGACGTAATGCGGCGTAAACTAACCTATTCTTGTTTGTCTCTTTTATCTTCATTATTACTCATGGTTTAGCTTCTTTCTAACGTATTACACCATCTTACCGTGTAATGATTTTGAGGAGGAGTCCTGGATAAAGTGTTCATTGTCTTAAATATAATTATAATAGTGATATAATGGAAAAGGAACATGAAACTACACGAGATTAATATTAGTTGACTGTTTTATATAATTTTAACGTATTGTGTATTTGTATCTTGTGTTTATTTTGAGGGATAGTCCTAAATATACACGATTTCATAGTATTTGATATATTTGTGATAGTGATATAGGTAAAAAGTAAAAGAAAAAAAGAAAAAATAACCAAAAAATCATATTACTCACGGTTTTTTATAATTTTAATATATTGCATTGTTTAATTTCCCGTATACTTTCGAGGTAGACCTTCAAATGATACGCCAAATCACTCAGTTGCCATAGTCTTAAATGTGCTGATATTAGTGATATTCCGTGCATGAAAATCAAGATACGGGACAAGAAATTAATATTGCATCTTTGTTTTCTGTAACTTTTACGTATTACGCTGTTTCATTCCCTACATATTTTAAGATTTACGTTAAAAGAAACACCACATCAGTCATGATCCTTAACAAAACAGAGAATGTGGTAGACTGAAATATACCTTTAAAAATAGCTGTGTTCTCCTTAAAAGAAACAAAAATATACATTCCTTTGTAATTTTTATGTATTGCAGTTGTTCATTCCCTACACATTCTTAGCTGGACGATGAAATAAAACCTCAAATCACACAGGATATCTAAAAAGTAAACAGAGAGTGTGGAAGACTTTGAAATACACCTTTAAAAAATTACATGGGTCCCCCTTAAGAGAAACAGAAAACGGACCCACTACGCAGGACTGGAAACAAAATATACGGCAGGAGAAATGAGATAATAAATTTTCCCTTGTGGCCAGTGTTATTATAATTCCCTGGAGATGTATATCATGTAATACTGAGCAGCCTGGACCATACAAGGGGCAATCCTGGCCAGCCATAACGCAGCCATAACACAACGCACGGGCTCTTGGGACCAGGCATGTGTTGAATGGACGAGCCGGGGCCACACACACACACACACACACAGGGAAGGAGGATGATGGACTGGTGGTGGTGGTGGTGTTAGTGGTGGTGATGGTGGTGGGGATGATTGTAGCAGTAATGGTGAAAGTGGTTGTGGTTGTAGTGATGGTGACAGTGGTGGTGATGATGGTAGTGGTAGTGATGGTGGTGGTGGTGGTGATAGTGATGACGGAGGAAGTGGTGGTAGTGGCGATAGTGGTGGTGTTGGTGGATCAGGTAATTAATGATGGTGGTGATGGTGGTGGTGATAGTGATGACGGAGGTGGAGTGTGTGAAAGGACTTCATTTCCTGTTATCATCATGTGAGGGAAACCATTTGTGCGCACACACACACACACACACACACACACACACACACACACACACACACACACACACACACACACACACACACACACATGAAGTTTACAGCCTAACGCGCCACCAAGACGCAAGTAGAGGTTTAGAATTAAATGAGAGAGAGAGAGAGAGAGAGAGAGAGAGAGAGAGAGAGAGAGAGAGAGAGAGAGAGAGAGAGAGCAACCTGTTAAAGCTTAAAGATACAGTAAGCTAAAATAAGAAAGTACAGTAAAATAAGACTGAATATGAATACAATAAATAAGATCATAAATTACTGTTATAGATATTAAGCTGGAAAAGAACTACTAAACAAATCAAAGTGAAATTTATGTAGTTAATAATAATAATAATAATAATACAAATAATAATACAAATAATAATAGATGGAAAATTAATGAAAAGAACAAGGAAATAAAAAAGCTCAGACAAAGATAGATAGGAAACCACAAAAACAAACAAACAAATAAAGAAAGAAGAAACAAGAGAAAGAAAGACAGAAAGAAATAAAAGAAAAATAAACAAATGACCTTTACTTCCAAGCATCACACAAACTTGACCTAGAGAGAGAGAGAGAGAG
>NC_087188.1:6148734-6151234 GCF_035594125.1 Scylla paramamosain
TTGTTATTTTATTTATTTATTTATTTTATCTCTCATTTGCCTTTTTTTTTCTGTATAACTTTTTTTTTTCTTTTTCTCTTCTTATTTTTCTTATTTTTTTTTTTTTTTTTTTTTTGTGTGTGTGTGTGTGTGTGTGTGTGTGTGAAAGGAAGGTTCTGTTTTGCTGTGGATAACTGGCAAGGTAATGCAATGTAAACTCTTTATTTATGCTGCTTCCTCAAAAAAATAAGTTAGATTAATACTTTTTTGGAGTCTTTATTTATCTGTTTATTTTATTCTTTATTTATTTTTAATGCGAAATGGATGGCCAATTGGTATGGAAAATGTGAAGGTAATGAGATACAGACGCTTCATTTATGTGCGCTCCACTAAACTGATAACGATCTTTTTATTTATTTATTCATTTATTTATTTATTTATTTATTTATTTACTTATTTATTTTACTTTATTTATTTATTTATTTATTTATTTTGGTTTGGTTTTGCTGTTATGTGAAAAGAAGGTTGGCCAGTTGCTATGCACACGTGAAGGTAACAGACCATGAAGGGTTGATTCATTGCTTCTTCTAATAAAAAAATAAATTAATTAAAAAAAGAAAAAAAAGTTATATTAGATCTTCACTACACGTTTGACTGTACTTTTGATGTTGTTATTTTCGGTGGGTGCATTTATTTATTTATTTATCTATTTATGTATTTATTTTATCTTTGGTATGTGAAAGGACGACGGGCTGCAGATTATTTAAAGGTGATAAAAAATAAACGCTCGATTTTTGTTCTGTGATATTACTTCCTCAGCGTAGCGTCCACCTGTCCCTTCACTCAGGTACCGTTCCCTCCACCACAAAGCTTCACCTTACCCTTGTGTCTACCCTCGTCTACTTGAAAAAAATAAAGAAAGAAAGAAAGAAGAGAAGACAGATTAAAAGTTTCCCCAATGCAGTCGTTTATTGAAGAGCTGCTTTTGATTCACGTGTCCCTGTCAATACTTGCCTCGGAGACCATTAGAGAGAGAGAGAGAGAGAGAGAGAGACGCACACTTTACACAGAGCCAGCAGTACATGATATAACTTTCGTGGGTAAGTTGACAAGCGGGTATAGATAGAGTGCACAGGCCTCCCACATGTAGGCCCCTTGACGCCCTGCAGCTTCTTCTACTCTCTTATCTAACACAAAGCCTATTAGTTTATAATGAGGTTCCCTGCTTAAGAAGACCTCCCTCAAACACACACACTCTCTCTCTCTCTCTCTCTCTCTCTCTCTCTCTCTCTCTCTCTCTCTCTCTCTCTCTCTCTCTCTCTCTCTCTCTCTCTCTCTCTCTCTCTCTCTCATCAGTGTGAGAGAGCAAGATAGAAGGAGGAGGAAGAGAAAGATAAAGAATATGAGCAACACTAACAAGAACAAGAAGAGAGAGAGAGAGAGAGAGAGAGAGAGAGAGAGAGAGAGAGAGAGAGAGAGAGAGAGAGAGAGAGAGAGAGAGAGAGAAATAGACAGGAAGAAAGAACAGGAGAGACAAGAGACAGGAGGAAGGGGAGTTGAGGAGAAGAGGAAAAGGAGGAGGAGAAACTAAAGGAGAAGAGAAGGACGAGGAGGAGAAACTGAAGAGGAGAAGGAGAAGGAGAAAGAGGAGGGGGAACTAGAGAAAAAGGAGAGAGGAAGAAGGGGAGAAAATAGACAAAAAGGAGAAGGAGGAGGAGGAGGAGAAGGAGAAGCAGAGGAGGAGGAGGAGGAGGAGGAGGAGGAGGAGGAGGAGTAGCCCACTGACTGCTTTATTAAGAAACTCTACAAATAACAAGGTGTGTGGGGTGCGGTTAATGATGGCAGCTGTGATGAGGCTCAGGGCGACGTGAGGCTGGGAGTGATAAGGCACGGCGCCCTCCTCTACCGCCTCTCCCTTCAAGCACGTCCTCTCTCTCTCTCTCTCTCTCTCTCTCTCTCTCTCTCTCTCTCTCTCTCTCTCTCTCTCTCTCTAAAACTCAGTATTCTTCCCAGTTTTTTCCATCTTCACCATTCCAAAAAGAGAAGGTAAAGGAAAAAGGAAAAGGAAAGAGAAAAAACTAATTGGTTGACTTCATAACCGCTGCAATGGAGGAGGAGGAGAGAGAGAGAGAGAGAGAGAGAGAGAGAGAGAGAGAGAGAGAGAGAGAGAGAGAGAGAGAGAGAGAGAGAGAGAGAGAGAGAGAGAGAGAGAGAGAGAGATGAATAATGAAGGGAGGAGGAGGAGGAGGAGGAGGAAGTAACATCAAGAAGCACCCTAACTGTGCCTTAAAACAACACACAACACTAATGTATGCACAGTACTTACCTGACAGTGTCCACCTGTCCCTCCACTCAGGTACCGTTCCTTCCACCACTAAGCTTCACATTGCCCTTGCGTCCACTCCTACCTACAAGAGAGAGAGAGAGAGAGAGAGAGAGAGAGAGAGAGAGAGAGAGAGAGAGAGAGAGAGAGAGAGAGAGAGAGTTAAAAAGACAGCTTCTATTCTGTCTTATATATTTT
>NC_087188.1:6156234-6158734 GCF_035594125.1 Scylla paramamosain
CTCCCCTCCCTTCCAGCCCCCTCTCCCTCCCCACCCTCCCCCAAACACCGCCCATGTCTAGGTAACGGGTGGGGCTTCTTGCCTCTGTTGTAGTGGTGATCCCGCATGAGAGAGAGAGAGAGAGAGAGAGAGAGAGAGAGAGAGAGAGAGAGAGAGAGAGAGAGAGAGAGAGAGAGAGAGAGAGGAATGTACTAATAGTCATGCTCTTCTCTCTTTCTCCATAGTAAGAAAATATGATTGTGTTGAGAGAGAGAGAGAGAGAGAGAGAGAGAGAGAGAGAGAGAGAGAGAGAGAGAGAGAGAGAAGGTGACTTTGCCTCAGGTCAGACCCACAGTTGAGCCGCGAGAGAGAGAGAGAGAGAGAGAGAGAGAGAGAGAGAGAGAGAGAGAGAGAGAGAGAGAGAGAGAGAGACACACACACACACACACACACACACACACACACACACACACACACACACACACACACACACACACTGCATCCCACACACCCACACAGCCTCGGGAAAAAATCTACATAGGCCTCTTCTTCTTTTCCAGTAGGCCTTCCCTTCTGAGTAGGCTGTAGTAGGCCTGTGCTCTCCTCCCCCTCCATTCCCCCCTTTGAGTGCAGGGCCCCGGGGTTCCTCTGGGCTGTAGTTTTTTTTTTTTTCTGCCCGTCTTAGGCTGTCAGTCAGAGGCCTATTTTTTTTTCTTTTTTTCGTTGTCATTCTCTGTCATATATATAACTCTTGTCAAATTTCTTTTTTCTCTCTCATTCCTTCTTTCTATCTTCAAGTGATCTGATGTAGGAATGAAAGCTTTTTTTTTTTTTCCTCCTGCCTCATTAACTGAAGAAATATAATGTTCTTTTTTTTATTTTCTCATCCTTTTTTTTCTTTTTTATCTCTTATCTTTCCTTACCTTTCCTCTCTACTTTTACTTCACCTTTCCTCCCATCTCCTGTACTCTCACCTGCCTTTCTCTTATACTTACCTTACCTCCCTGTTTTCTTAACCTTTTCACTTCCTCTCTCCTCCTCCTACTTGTACTCTCGTCTGCATCGTTCCTTTTTTTTATATCTTTCTTATTCCCTTACTTTTTTTCATTATCTCTCACCCCTTTCATCTTCTCGCTTGGGCATTATTCTCTTTCCATATTTCTTACTTTTTCATATCTACCTTTCTTCCTTATTTATCTTTCCCACTGCTTCTCTCCCTTTCTTCCTCTTACCTTCTTTACTTTCTCCTCTCTTACTTTTCATATCTACCTTTTTTCCTTACTTATTTGCCTTATTTTCATTACCTCTGTCCTTTCCTTCTCTTCGTCTCTCTTATCGTCCTTCTGTACTCGTATCTCCCTTTCCGCTAGCTCCTCTCTCTCTCTCTCTCTCTCTCTCTCTCTCTCTCTCTCTCTCTCTCTCTCTCTCTCTCTCTCATCTAAATAACATCCTTTCTCACTTTTCTCGTCATCACTTTTCCTTCCTTCCTTCTTTCCCACATCTACATCATTTCCTTTCTTACTTTTCCTTCCTTCTTTCCTTCCGTGTTGTCCTCCCACCTGCCTTCCCTCCCGCCTCGTCTTTACGCATCATAAAGGAACTCATCTCGTCACGGTCCAGTCTTCCATAAACGCTGTAGAAGCAAACTCGGTCCACTCGTTGGCATTAAATGGACCGACGAACCGCCAGTCACAGCTTTTGTAGTAATGCTCACGAAGGAAGGGGAATATGAAGAGGGAGCAGGAACATCAAGGGAAGGAGAGTCGTAGAAAGGCAGTGAAAAGGGAGAACTTTGCTGAAGGAAGGGCGGAAAACAACAGTAGTAGTTATCAAAGGACTGAAATAAAAGGAGAAAGGTTGTTGTAGTGAATGTTAATAGAAAAACAGAGTCGTAGAAAGGCAGTTTAGAGGGAAGAAGTTTGCCAAAGGAAGGATGAAGAAATAGCAATGGGAATGAAAGATGTTAAATAAAAGGGAGAAGACTTCTTGTAGGGAACATAAATAGAGAAAACGAGAGGCGTAGAAAGACAGTGAAGAGAGAATAAGTTTGCTGAAGGAAAGATAAAAAATAGTAATGGTTATGAAAAGACTAAATTTAAAAGGAAAAGACTTGTAGGGGACATAGAGAGATGGGGAGAAATAGATAGTGAATAAAGAAAGAATAGATGATAATAAAGAAAACTGGAGATAGACAAGTTTGCTGAAGAGAAGGCTAAACAAAAGAAAAGAAGAAGAAGAGACTAAACAAAATGAAATGAAGGTATGCAGAAAAAAATATTCAAGTTTCAGTGATAATAATAATAATAATAATAATAATAATAATAATAATAATAATAATAATAACAATAATAATAACAATAATAATAACCCCAGCACCTCCCCTAACAAGGACGAACAAAAGGAATGCACAAATAACATGGATAATAAGAGATAGGAGATAAGGAGAAACATTCGTTGAAGAGCAAAAGTTTGGATTAATTGAGAGTTCTTTTTTGAGTTAATTGGGCACGAAATAAAGAAA
>NC_087188.1:6161234-6176234 GCF_035594125.1 Scylla paramamosain
AGAAGGAAGAGGAGGAATGGGTAGAAGAGAAGGAAGGGGGAGTGATGGTGCATCGGGAACGTGTGTGTGTGTGTGTGTGTGTGTGTGTGTGTGTGTGTGTGTGTGTGTGTCCAGTTACGTACATGACTGTGTGTGTGTGCGTGTGTGTGTTAATGTCCCCTTCGTCCCCAAATTTGGTGAGAGAGAGAGAGAGAGAGAGAGAGAGAGAGAGAGAGAGAGAGAGAGAGAGAGAGAGAGAGAGAGAGAGAGAGAGAGGAAATATTTTTAAAAGCCTTTCATTTCTTTTACTCTTCTTGTTCTCCTCACCTCCTCCTCCTCCTCCTCCTCTTCCTCCTGTTCTCATACATAGGTTTTGTATACCAATAGAAGTAGTAACAGTAACAGTAGTAGTAGTAGTAGTAGTAGTAGCAGTAGTAGTAGTAGTAGCAGTAGTAGTAGTAGTAGTTCATTGATATCGTTATAAAGTATTAAGCAAATATCTCTACTTCCAACTCTGTATTTATATATTATTTTATATTATTTTCATTTAGTTATTGCTTCACTTATTTATTTTGGTCACAGTTATTCTCATTATCATGGCTGTCAGTTAATCGTCCTCATCTAGCTCTCTCTCTCTCTCTCTCTCTCTCTCTCTCTCTCTCTCTCTCTCTCTCTCTCTCTCTCTCTCTCTCTCTCTCTCTCTCTCTCTCTCTCTCTCTCTCTCTCTCTCTCTCACACACACACACGTACACATTCACAACATACCTTCATGCACGTGGGCACAGCATAGCATAAGTTTCACCACCACCACCACCACCACCACCACAATCATCACCACCACACAGTAGGCCTAAGCTTAGCCTATACGTCCTTCCTCCACCCCACACGTCTCTTCCTCCTGCTGGTGTGAAAACCCTCGCGACGGGACCCTGAAAACGTGTGTGTGTGTGTGTGTGTGTGTGTGTGTGTGTGTGTGTGTGTGTGTGTGTGTGTGTGTGTGTGTGAAGGTAGGTAGGTAAATAAACAATCTCTCTCTCTCTCTCTCTCTCTCTCTCTCTCTCTCTCTCTCTCTCTCTCTCTCTCTCTCTCTCTCTCTCTCTCTCTCTCTCTCTCTCTCCAAGAAAGAGGAATAAATAAAGAAAAATAAAAAATAAAATTGTAATAAGAGATAAATGCAGAATATTAGCCTCCTGTTCATTCATTTCAATCTTCAGCAAACTTCTTCTCTTTATTCACTAAGTCAACATAAAAGCACTGTGATCCGTATTAACACCCCGGCTCCTCATTGCAACCACTTCCTTCTGGCAGCAGTGCAGGATATTCAGACTTTCAAGGGCGTTTATGTTCCAGGGAGAGTTTGAGGAGTGTGTTAGAGATAGTTACAATTATTATTATTATTATTATTGTTATTATTATTATTATTATTATTATTATTATTATTATTATTATTATTATTATTATTATTATTGTGTCAGATTTTTCCCCGTCTTTCTCCTCCTCTGTGCGTGGCCTGTGCGCGCTGAGGCCAGGCGAATGTGGATGTCAGGGAGGTTTATTTAATATTCATATAGAGAGGATGTAGAGAGCGATCTATGAATAGGAAAGATTGTACATATTTTCTTTATTATCTATGTAGTATTATCATTACTTTAATTGTAACTTTTCTTTTAAATTAATAAACTTGTTTTCTGATAATATGTCAACTTCTGCCGCCCGCGGTGCCGGTGGCAGTGAGTGCCGGCAGCGGGGCGTTGGCGGCGCTTGGCTGTGTGGCTTGTCCGGTGGCCAGCCTTGCCTCAGTGTTTCTTGTAAATACACAGAAACTCAAGTGACCTGGTGTTTCCACATCCCCGCTAATTCTTACTGAGCTAAACATCACTAAACAGACCCAGAGAGAGAGAGAGAGAGAGAGAGAGAGAGAGAGAGAGAGAGAGAGAGAGAGAGAGAGACAGACTACTATAGTGAGTACATCGGTGACTACTTTGTCCGAGACGACCACACCGATTCACCATAACAAATTGGTGAGAAAATATGTACAATCTCTCCTATTCATAGATCCCTCTCTACATCCTCTCTATATGAATATTAAATAAACCTCCTTGACATCCACATTCGCCTGGCCTCAGCACGCACAGGCCACGCAGAGAAGAGGAGAAAGACGAGGAAAAATCTGACACAATAATAATAATAATAATAATAATAATAATAATAATAATAATAATAATAATAATAACAATAATAATAATAATTGTAACTAACCTAACAAGTGTTCTGTATCAATAATAGAAAAAAGATAAATACCAATGAAAATGCGACTAATCTATATATATATATTTTTTTTTTTTTTTTGGGGGGGGGGGCATTGCATGATGGTTTTACAAGTACTCTGCACCAGTAAAACAAAAAAACAAAACATGTGAACTGACTAATGGTTTATGGTTTTAGAATTGTTCAGTATTCCGAACCATTGATGGAAAACAGAAACGAGAACTTACTCATAAATTCCATGGCGTTTCAGAATTGTTTGTGAAGTATTCTGCGGCAGTGACAGGAAAAAAAAAAAAAACATAAAAAGCCACCTATTAATATCTGTAGTGTGTTGTAATTGGTTGACGAGTACTCAGCACCAATTATAGGAAAAAAGGACTCCTACGGGAACACGATTTATCATGTTTTGAGGTGTTTTAGAATTGTTTAGACAAGTGTTATGCAAAACTGACAGGATAAAAAAAAATCACCCTTGAAAACTGACCAATTTCTATGGCGTTTTATAATCATTTAACGAGTATTCAACACCTGCGGTAAAAGAAGACAGACAGAGAGAGAGAGAGAGAGAGAGAGAGAGAGAGAGAGAGAGAGAGAGAGAGAGAGAGAGAGAGAGAGAGAGAGAACACATACATGATAACCGCCCAATAATATGCATGTCGTTTTAACATTGAATAAGTGAGATCCCGGGCCGTTAAACCCTCTGCTCTCATCATAACTATTTCCAAAGGCCACAGAGATGAATAGTCAACTTATTAGCAGTGTTCCTTCACCAACAATGCAGAATATTTGCTGAATCGGTACTGGACTAATGAAAACACCCTTGAAAACACCCCTTGATTGACAATGAATGCTGGGAAAGGTAGTGTAGATAAGACGCGTGTTCCCGTGACGGATGGAGGATGTGCGGTGCAGTGGAGGAGGAGGAGGAGGAGGAGGAGGAGGAGGATGTAGATGAAGGGACAATGAAGGATGAGGGAGATGAGGGATGATGAAGATGAGATACAGAGGAGGAGGAAGAGGTGCTTCGTCACAGTAGGTTATGCAAATAGGAGGAGGAGGAGGAGGAGGAGGAGGAACATGGGAAATAACACAGAAAGAGACACATAAGAAGGAGGAGGAGGAGGAGGAGGAGGAGGAGGAAGAGTGTGAAGATTTATTATAGAAATTGATAAAAAGAATCTTGAATGATCCTCCTCCGCCTCCGCCTCCTCTTCCTCCTGCTCCTCCTCTTCCCCCTGCTCCTCGTCTTCCTCCTGCTCCTCCTCTTCCTCCTTGTGTTGCGTGAGGAGAAGACACAGAGGAGGAGTAGCATTGGCGAGATGAAGAAGAGGAAGAGTAGGAGATGAGGCAGCGTCAGCATCTCCTCCTCCTCCTCCTCCTCCTCCTCCTCCTCCTCCTCCTCCTCCTCCTCCTCCTCCTCCTCCTCCTCCTCCTCCTCCTCACAGGTTACAAGGTCAAAGGTAAAGGTCAATTAAGTGTCGTAAGGAACCCCAGAGGCTAAGTGAGGGTTTAGATCACCTCTCCCTTCCTATCACTCTTCCTCTCTCTCTCTCTCTCTCTCTCTCTCTCTCTCTCTCTCTCTCTCTCTCTCTCTCTCTCTCTCTCTCTCTCTCTCTCTCTCTCTCTTCCTTATCTCCTCTTTCTCTCCACTTCTCTCGTTCCTGTTATCTTTCTATTCTTTCCTTCCTCCATTTTACTTCTCTTATTTTCTCCTTACTTTCCTCTCTTATTTCCTTCCCTCTCCTTTTCTCTCTTTCCCTTCCCTTCCCTCTTCCTCTCCTTCTCTCTCTCTCTCTCTTATCTCTCCTCTTTCTCTCCACTTCTCTCGTTCCTATTCCCTGATTTTTTTCCTTCCTCCCTTTTCTTTCTCTTATTTCCTCCCTACTTTCCTCTCTCTTCTTTCATTTTTATTTTCTCTTTTCTAATTCTTGTCTCTCTCATCTTTCTCTCCTTTAATTTATTTTTCTCCATTTTCTCCTTCCTTCCTTTTCTTTCCCGTTCTCCTCGTCTCTTTCCCTCCGCCTCTTCTCTTCCTTCTTCCCTTCTTTTTCCTCCTCCTCTTTCCTCTCCTCCCCTTTCCTTTCCTCTCCTCTCCTCTTTTCTTCTCTTCTCTTCTCTTCTCTTCTCTTCTCTTCTTCTGCCCGATTTTATTTGTTTCAGAAATTGTGCATTACATCTCTCTCTCTCTCTCTCTCTCTCTCTCTCTCTCTCTCTCTCTCTCTCTCTCTCTCTCTCTCTCTCTCTCTCTCTCTCTCTCTCTCTCTCTCTCTCTCTCTCTCTCTCTCTCTCTCTTTCTCACGAATTAATGGCCAAACGATAACACTTACACTCTGTTAACCACTTAGCTAAACACACACACACACACACACACACACACACACACACACACACACACACACACACACACACACATATGAACATCGTCTTTGTGTGGCACGCGAACACCCTTAGAGGAGGAGGAGGAGGAGGAGGAGGAGGAGGAGGAGGAGGACTTTAAAGCGACTGACAGTGAATGATGTTAAGTAGCTTTTTTTTTTTTTCATTATTTCTGTATTTTTTTTCTCTCTCTCTCTTGTTGGTTTTTGTAGTTTTCTTTGTTTTCGTTTTTTTTCATTTTTGTTTTCCTCTATTTTTTTTTCTTGAGTGTTTTCCTTTCCGTTAATTTTGTGTGATTTTTTTTTCCCTGTTTATTTTCCAGTGTTTTGTTTACATATATTTCTTTCTTTTCCCCTGTTTTCATTTTGCTTTACTTATCTTCATTTTCTTAATTTTTTTCTGTATTCTTCTTCCTGTCTTCTCTCCTGTTCTGTTTATTCACATTTCTTTATTTTCCACTTTTATTAACTCTGAATTTCCCTTCATTGTCTGCTAATCTTTTCATCATTTCCTTGAACTGTTATTCGTTACGCATTTGTTCCCCACTTTTCCTTTTGTTTCTTTCCCTTCATCGGTTTTCCTCACACACCCGTTTTTTGTGTGAGAATATGAGGAAGAGAGAAAACAGGAAGGAAGTCAGGGAAGGGAACGGAGAAGGAAGAGGAGAGAAGGAGAAATAATAGCAGTTTCCTTTTATTTTTTTTTTTCCTTTTTCCTTGTATAAGAGGGATTCTGGCCAAGGGCAACAAAAAAAATATATGAAAGTGGCAGTCCCTTAACAGAACAGTCGGAGAGCAAATCAGAGAGAGAGAGAGAGAGAGAGAGAGAGAGAGAGAGAGAGAGAGAGAGAGAGAGAGAGAGAGAGAGAGAGAGAGAGAGAGAGAGCACATACATGGAAGTTTGGAAATAGATCTTAACGAACAGTAGAGAAATGAGGAAGAGGAGGAGAAAGAAAACAACAAAAACAGCAACTGAAGGAGGAGCAGGAGAAAAGGAAGAGGTGGAGGAGGAAGAAGAAGAGGAGGAGGAGGAGGAGGAGGAGGAGGAGGAGGAGGAGGAGGAAGCACCCTTAGGCGTTCACTAAATACCTAAGAAGTTTGACAGAAAACTGAAAGATGAAGTTATAATGGTGTGTGTGTGTGTGTGTGTGTGTGTGTGTGTGTGTGTGTGAGGCTGGCTGACGTGTGTATATTAATAGCTGAGGGTGTTGACGCCTTACACGTGGTCAGAAAACCCACCCACACACCCACTCACACACACACACACACACACACACACACACACACACACACACACTCTAATCATGGATATTAATTTCACATATTTGATCTTTCACCTTCAGAATGTTCCTCTTTATGATCCCTCCTCCTCCTCCTCCTCCTCCTCCTCCTCCTCCTCCTCCTCCTCTTCCTCCTCCTTCTCTCTTCCTCCCTTTCCTCCTTCTCTCTTCCTTTTCTCCCTCCTCCATTTCCTCCTTTTTATTTCCCACATTGTTCTTCCTCGTTTCGTCTGTTCTCTTCCTCTCTGTTCCTTCCTCTTGCCTTTTCTCCCTACCTTTTTCACTCTTCCTTTCCCTTCTATCTATCCTCTCTCTCCTTTCTTCTATCTTCCTTCTCTTCCTCTTCTTCTCCTTCCCTCATTCTCTCAGTCATCAGTCTCTTCATCCATCCTTCTTTCCTTCTCTTTTTCCTCCCTTTCTTATTCCTTTCCTTCTTTTCTTCCTCCACCTCTTTCTTTTCATTTTCTTCTATTATTCTGTCTCCCTTTTCTTCCTTCTTGTCCTCATCCACCTTTCACTATTCTCTCTCTCTCTCTCTCTCTCTCTCTCTCTCTCTCTCTCTCTCTCTCTCTCTCTCTCTCTCTCTCTCTCTCTCTCTCTCTCTCTCTCTCATTATACATCCTACACCTCTTTATTTTCTTCTCTCCTCTTCTTTCTTCCTCTCCCTTCTCTCCTCTGTCCCTCCCCTATCATTCTTTCTTCCCTTCATTTTTCCTCCTCTCCATATCTCCCTCTCCTTCCTTCTGCCTCTCCTTCTCTTCCCTCCCTCCTTCCCTCCCTCCTATCTTCCTTCTGACATTAACAACACTGCCTCCCCTCCCCTCTCTCCCCCATCATCACGGAGGGTGGAAGGCCAGGCGTGATGGGGAGGATAATGAAAGGAGTTTTATAAAGAGAGAGAGAGAGAGAGAGAGAGAGAGAGAGAGAGAGAGAGAGAGAGAGAGAGAGAGAGAGAGAGAGAGAGAGGTGATTTGAGAGAAAGGGAGGAAGGGAAGGGAAGATGAAGGGGAGATGGGAGAGAAGAGAGGAGTATGTGGTGGTGTATGGAAGTATGAGAGAGAGAGAGAGAGAGAGAGAGAGAGAGAGAGAGAGAGAGAGAGAGAGAGAGAGAGAGAGAGGAGAGGGGGTACAAGATAAGAAGAATTCAGGGGGAGAAGAGGAAGGAAAGAGGAAAAATAAAGGAGATAAGGGATAACCGAAAAGGAGATAAGGGATAACCGAAAAGGAGATAAAGGAGAGAAGGAAAGAAAAGGAAGAAAAAGGAAAATTAGCGAATAGAAAAGAGGAACAGAAGGAAAAAGGTGAAAAAAATATGACAGAAAGAAAAGAAAATAAGACGAAAAATTGATGATAACGAAAGATAAACAAACAAAAAAGATAAGAAAGAAGAAAAAGAAGGAAGAAGAAAACGAGAAAGAGCAAAGATGAAAATTGATAATAAGAGAAAGGAATAAATCTAGCAAAGAAAGAGGAAGAGGAGAATGAAAAGAGAATACGTAGATAGGAAAAGAAAAATGAAGAAAAGGAATGAGTAAAGTAGGAAAAAGACGAAAGGAAGAGTAAGGGAAGATAATTAGATAAAAAAGGAAGAGGGAGAGGAGAGTAAAAGGTATGGGAGAGGAGAGGGAGGGAGAGGCGGAGGGAGACCGTGGGAGAGAACAGGTAAAGCTAATTAGTGGGAGGAAATTTATTACTTCTATTGTATTGATTAAAGATGTGATTTATTGTAACTCTCTCTCTCTCTCTCTCTCTCTCTCTCTCTCTCTCTCTCTCTCTCTCTCTCTCTCTCTCTCTCTCTCTCTCTCTCTCTCTCTCTCTCTCTCTCTGTAAATCATTGATAATTACATAAACATCACCGCCCGATAATCTCCTCCTCCTCCTCCTCCTCCTCCTCCTCCTCCTCCTCCTCCTCCTCCTCCTCCTCCTCCTCCTCCTCCTCCTCCTCCTCCTCCTGCTAATCACCACCATAGGCCTAATTAATTCTCACCGCCGCCACAGTATTGATAACCACACCTCCACATTTACATATAGAATAGGCCTAAAAATTCAGTCACGTAGGCTTGGGTGGTCCTTTGTTCCGCTGGATGATGATGATGATTGTGGTGGTGGTGGTGGTGGTGGTGGTGGTGGTGATGATAATGATGCTAATGATTTCTCCGTCTTTCTTCAGGTACGTGTGTTTGTCTCCCCTCGTCTGCTGTTACCTGTGAGTTAATGAGTGTGTGAGTGAGTCAGTGAGTGAGAGTTGAGGTGAGTGAGTCAGTCAGTGTGATTGTCTGTATGTGATTCAGTGACTGGCTAAACAAGTGTGTGTATGTATGTGTGTGTGTGTGTGTGTGTGTGTGTGTGTGTGTGTGTGTGTGTGTGTGTGTGTGTCAGTCAGTAAGTGTATGTCAGTAAGTGATTGAGTGACTGACTAAACAAGTGTGTGTGTGTGTGTGTGTGTGTGTGTGTGTGTGTGTGTGTGTGTGTGTGTGTGTGTGTGTGTGTGTGTGTGTGACCAATTGAGAGTAGCGGGTCAGAAATGTCACGGTAGGTCTTCCTTCCTTGCTCCTGACGAGAGAGAGAGAGAGAGAGAGAGAGAGAGAGAGAGAGAGAGAGAGAGAGAGAGAGAGAGAGAGAGAGAGAAGGAAATAGCTGTAACATAAGGAAAAAAGTTTGAGAACATCGTTACGAAAGAGGAAATAGAAAAAACATGTAAAGGAGATAGAAATGTGGACGAACGAAGGAGGAAGCAGGAGACGAGAATGATAAAGAAGAAGAAACCACGTATACGAGTACATCAATAAAAAGAAATAATAAAAAAAACATCAATAATTCATCTTGTACATTCTGTTGACTCGAATACATAATGGAAGAAAGTTTAAACATGATTTTTTTTTGTTTATTTATTTATTTGTTTATTTATTTATTTCATTCATAGCTTTCGTGCAAGTGTAAATGAAGGTGAAAGTAGAAAATATTGACGTTACATTAATGAGAGACGGAATGAGCAGAATTAGAGGATGAAGGAAGAAGAAGGAAGAAGAAAAAGAAGAGGAGGGAAAGGAAGAAAAAAGGAAGGAAGGAAGGAAGGAAGAATTGTTTGATGTTTCGACGCGTCTGTTTCATGAGGCGTCGAAGGAAGGAAGGAGGGAAAAGGAAGAAGAAGAGGAGAAGGAAGAAGAAGAAGAGAAGAAGAAGAAAGAGAAAGGAAGGAAAGATCGTTTGATGTTTTAGCGCTTTGAAGTCGTGAAGGAAGGAAGGAGGGAAGGGAAAGAAGAGGAGGAGGAAGAGGAAGAAGAGGAGTTGAAAGATCGTTCCCCGCAGGTGGCTTCCTCACCAAACTTTATGGGCGATTCTACTTCGTCATATTCCATCTGTGTTGTGATTGTGGTGGTGGTGGTGGTGGTGGTGGTGGTGGTGGTGGGTAGTAGGACTGTAGGATTAGAATGGGGAAAGGTGAACGAAGGAAACATTTTGCGTCGTGAAGGAAGGAAGAAAGGAAGGAGCGAAGGAACAAAGGAAAAAAAGGGTAACGAAGAAAAGAAGGAACGAAGGAAGAAAGAAATGTGATAAATGTTTTGCTTGACCGAGAAGGGAAGAAGGGAAGGAAAGAAGGAAGAAGGAAGAATAAGAACATTACAATTAAGTGAAGAAAAAAGTGAAAGAAGGAAAAATGGAGAGAGAGAGAGAGAGAGAGAGAGAGAGAGAGAGAGAGAGAGAGAGAGAGAGAGAGAGAGAGAGAGAGAGCACCATAGTAGTGAATGACGGAAAAAGTGGGAAAAAGAGTAAAGAGTAGGAGAGAGGAAACATTGTAGGAGATTACGAAGAAAGGAGGAAGAAAGGTAGGGAAAGAAGAAAAGAAGAAGAAGAGGAAGAGGGAGAAGGAAGAAGATAGAAAATTATAATGAAAAAAGAGGAAATTAAGAAGAGATCGAAGGAGAGAGAGAGAGAGAGAGAGAGAGAGAGAGAGAGAGAGAGAGAGAGAGAGAGAGAGAGAGAGAGAGAGAGAGAATGTTGCTACGAGTCTACTTTTACCTCCCTCCTCTTTACCATCATCATGACTTCCCTCCAGTCATTCCTTCTCTCCATTTCACACTCCTCCCTTTCTCTCCCTCCCTCCATTCCCTCCCCCTCCCTTCTCCCTCCCTAATGCTACCAGTTCATCTAGGTACCGTAAAACTCTCTCTCTCTCTCTCTCTCTCTCTCTCTCTCTCTCTCTCTCTCTCTCTCTCTCTCTCTCTCTCTCTCTCTCTCTCTCTCTCTCTCTCTCTCTCTCTCTCTCTACATTGGCACTCACACTTGGCACCTCTCACACTCTCTCCCTATCTTCTCCCTTTTCCCTACGAGATACATAAAGCGCTTCACTCTCTCTCTCTCTCTCTCTCTCTCTCTCTCTCTCTCTCTCTCTCTCTCTCTCTCTCTCTCTCTCTCTCTCTCTCTCTCTTACCATGCCTAGCTATTTCAAGTTATTATTATTATTATTATTATTATTATTATTATTATTATTATTATTATTATTATTATTATTACTACTACTACTACTACTACTACTACTACTACTACTACTACTACTACTACTACTACTACTACTACTACTACTACTACTGTTATTGCTACTGCTTCTACTTCTACTACTACTACTACTACTACTATATACCGCCACCACTACTACTACTACTACTACTACCACCACCACCACCAACACTACTACTACTACTACTACTACTACTACTACTACTACTACTACTACTACTAATATCGATACCACTTGTCCACGCCTGCATATTTCCACGTGCAGGTGAATGTACTGCACATGGCTGGTGACTCAGGACAGGTGTGGGAGGACAGGTGTTGTGTACAGGTGTGGTGGTGGTGATGGTGGTGATGGTGGTGGTGGTGGTGATGGTGATGGTGGTAGTGGTGATAATGGTAGTTATTGGTAAACGGTGATAACACATACCTACTCGAAGACTGTCAAGTGTCTCTCTCTCTCTCTCTCTCTCTCTCTCTCTCTCTCTCTCTCTCTCTCTCTCTCTCTCTCTCTCTCTCTCTCTCTCTCTCTCTCTCTCTCTCTCTCTCCCGGAATATTTCGTGAATCTTCAGGTATGAAATTTTTGTACAAGTTATAATAATTTTTCACATAGTTTCGCATCGCAGAGGAGGAGGAAGAGGAGGAGGAGGAGGAGGAGGAGGAGGAGGAGGAGGAAGAAGAAACGAAGGATATAGGAAAAACAAAACGCTGATATCCATTAACAATATTACGAGAGAGAGAGAGAGAGAGAGAGAGAGAGAGAGAGAGAGAGAGAGAGAGAGAGAGAGAGAGATAGTAGACCGTGGTGATGATTAGGTGATGACGTGTCGAGTCGCGATGTTGATGGTGATGATTGAGATTGTTTACGTGTGTGTGTGTGTGTGTGTGTGTGTGTGTGTGTGTGTGTGTGTGTGTGTGTGTGTGTTTACATTGCTTTAAAGGGAGGTGTGAGATGAGAGGAAGTCTTCTGAGGATGGGGTGGGGAAGTGAGAGAGAGAGAAGGGAAGAGAGGGGAAAGAAAGAGACGAATTAACCTGAAAAAAGGGAATGAGGGAGAGAAGGGAAGGGAAGGAATGGGAGAGAGAACTGCAGGAGGAAGTGAATGAGAGAGGGAGAGAGGAAGTGAAAAAAGAAAATGTAAATAAAGACAAGAAGCGAGAAAAAAGCTACAGAGAGAGAGAGAGAGAGAGAGAGAGAGAGAGAGAGAGAGAGAGAGAGAGAGAGAGAGAGAGAGAGAGAGAGAGAGAGAGAGATTATGAAGCGTTTATCGGTCATTTATCTTTCTTATGATGAAAACGAGAGATTAAAATTGAAATAACATACTTGAGAGAGAGAGAGAGAGAGAGAGAGAGAGAGAGAGAGAGAGAGAGAGAGAGAGAGAGAGAGAGAGAGAGAACAATGATTAGATAACATTCGTGACTACGTGTGTATGAGAGAGAGAGAGAGAGAGAGAGAGAGAGAGAGAGAGAGAGAGAGAGAGAGAGAGAGAGAGATTATGAAGCGTTTATCGGTCATTTATCTTTCTTATGATGAAAACGAGAGATTAAAATTGAAATAACATACTTGAGAGAGAGAGAGAGAGAGAGAGAGAGAGAGAGAGAGAGAGAGAGAGAGAGAGAGAGAGAGAGAGAACAATGATTAGATAACATTCGTGACTACGTGTGTATGAGAGAGAGAGAGAGAGAGAGAGAGAGAGAGAGAGAGAGAGAGAGAGAGAGAGAGAGAGAGAGAGAGCAACGGTGAGGCTTCGGTGTCGTGAAGGCGTGGAGAGAGAGAAGCCAAGGAAGAAAGGTGTACCGAGGAGAGAGAGAGAGAGAGAGAGAGAGAGAGAGAGAGAGAGAGAGAGAGAGAGAGAGAGAGAGAGAGAGGTACTGTAGTGAGGCGGGAGGGAGGGAGGAGTGAGTAGAGAAACTATCTATAGGAAGGGAAGGAGGGAGAGAGGGAGAGGGAGAGAAACAGTTATAGAGGGTGATTGGGTAGGGAGGGAGGGAGAGAAGGAAGTAGGGAGGAAGAAAGGGAGGGAAAAAGGGAGGTTGGATAAACTAGGGAGGAAAACTATGAGGAGAAAAAAATTATTATGTGTGTGTGTGTGTGTGTGTGTGTGTGTGTGTGTGTGTGTGTGTGTGTGTGTGTGTGTGCACCGCGCGGGAAGACTTACACACTCACGGCTTTTGTTGTCACGCAGGATAGAGAGAGAGAGAGAGAGAGAGAGAGAGAGAGAGAGAGAGAGAGAGAGAGAGAGAGAGAGAGAGAGAGAGAGACAAACGGACAGTCATACCCCTCATTAATACTAACATAATATTTCTTTCATTACCTTCATCAATACAATACCTTGCTTGTGCCTGGCGGAGGAGGGGTGACTTGTCCAAAGCTTCTCTCTCTGTTAATCAAATGGAAAGATGGAAACAGTCATAGAAAGTTCCTGAGTCAATACAGAGAGCCACATACATTAATTTCTCCTTCATATAACCTTTCTACAGTGCCCTTCCTTCTACAGTAGCCCTCCCCTACAGTACCCCATTCCTTTTACTGTAGTCTTCCTCTTCTACAGTAACCCTGGCCTTGTACAACTCTTCCTTCAGTAGTCTTCAATACAACAGCCTTCTCGTGTGAAATCAATTTTAGTTCTACAATTCCTTCGTCAGTAGTACTTCTGCCTCTCTCCTGCTGGTGGTAGTGGTGGTGGTGGTCGTGGCAGGTAGGTTCCTTTGCCTCGCTCACCTGCGCCCTCACACTCCGACTAAGAACAAGGGGGAGGAGGAGGAGGAGTGTGTTGAAGATGAGAACTGGTATGAGGAGGAAAAGGAAGACGAGGAAAAAAACACGAAGGAGAAGAAAAAGAAGTAGCTGGCTAGTGTGTGAAGAGGAAAGAGAGCTGCTGTCTGGGTTCAGCAGAGAGAGAGAGAGAGAGAGAGAGAGAGAGAGAGAGAGAGAACCACACATTTTTTTTTCATTTCTTCTTAATCTACTTATTCTTCCTCCTCCTCCTCCTTCTCTTGGTGGTACTACTACTACTACTACTACTACTACTACTACTACTACTACTACTACTACTACTACTACTACTACTACTACTACTAAAACTACTACTACTACTACTACTAAAACTACTACTACTACACCACCATCACCACTGCCACCAATACTACTACTAATAACTACTACTACTATTACTACAATTGATGATAATGATAATAATAATAATAATAATAATAATAATAATAATAATAATAATAATAATTATGATAATGATGGTGACTCAGGCTTTGTTTAGAGTGATTTCAAGGCCGTAGTGGTGATGGTGGTGATGACAGTGGTGGTGAGCCAGTGGTAATGTGGTGGGAGTATTGTGGTGGTGGCGGTGAGGATTGTGGTGGTGGTAATGGTGGTAATGGAGGTGGTGGTGGTGGTGGTGGTGGTGGTGGTGGTGGTGCATGGAGGCAAAGTCATCCCCTGGAGGGAGGAGGAGGAGCATACTGAACATGGAGGAGAAGGAGAAGAGGAGGAGGAGGAGGAGGAGGAGGAGGAGGAGGAGGAGGTAGTGCTAGCTTTCCTACTGCACACCTCCATCACCGCCACCAGTGTTACTTGTACGTAGCCTCCTCCTCCTCCTCCTCCTCCTCCTCCTCCTCCTCCTCCTCCTCCTCCTCCTCCTCCTCCTCCTCCTCCTCCTTTTCCTCCTCCTCCTCCTCCTCCTATTATTGTCGCCCTATTACATCAGTACTCTTGTGTCCTTATGTTTCCTTCTTATGTCCTCCTCCTCCTCCTCCTCCTCCTCCTCCTCCTCCTCCTCCTCCTCCTCCTCATCCTCCTCCTCCTCGTAACGGCACCCCAACGTCGCAAAAGTGGCGTGGAAGTTGTCTGGTGTGTGGCGGATCTTGCTCCTCCTCCTCCTCTTCCTCCTCCTCCTCCTCCTCCACGCCCCAGGCTACCGTCAGAACCCTGGGCCGCCTCACTCCTTTGCTTCAACCTGGTCACATGTGCGAATTTGCATATAAATGTACGTGTGTGTGTGTGTGTGTGTGTGTGTGTGTGTGTGTGTGTGTGTAAGGGCATTGGAAGAGAGTACACACACACACACACACACACACACACACACACACACACACACACACACACACACACACACACACACACACACACACACACACACACACACACACCTTTACCATTTCCCAACACGAGAGCAAGACTGGTGGTGGTGGTGGTGGTGGTGGTGGTGCTGCGAGGTTGCCAACTTTCACCCTCAAACACGCGTGATCTTTTCAATTGACTCTTCTCTCTTTTTTTTTTTTTTCTTGAGATCTTTTTTTCGCGCCTCTTTGCTCGTAACCTATAAAAAGTTACGATGTCCTCCCGTGTAAACCAATCAAATTTTTATGTTATTTACTGAACTCTCTTGCAATATTTATTTCATTATATTTAACTTTTTTATGATTTTTGTATATTTTTTTTTCTTTTTTCCAACTCTCGAGTTTATGACATTACCTCCTCCTCCTTCTCCTCCTCCTCCTCCTCCTCCTTCTCCTCCTCCTCCTCCTCCTCCTCCTCCTCCTCCTCCTCCTCCTTCTCCTCCTCCTCC
>NC_087188.1:6181234-6193734 GCF_035594125.1 Scylla paramamosain
CAGATAATAGTGGTCAAACAACACGCCCTCTCTCTCTCTCTCTCTCTCTCTCTCTCTCTCTCTCTCTCTCTCTCTCTCTCTCTCTCTCTCTCTCTCTCTCTCTCTCTCTCTCTCTCTCTCTCTCTCTCTCTCTCTCCTTGGCATGTATTTTATCTTTTAGCCTCCCGTTATAGCAATCCTCCTCCTCCTCCTCCTCCTCCTCCTCCTCCTCCTCCTCCTCCTCCTCCTCCTCCGTTATGTCAATGTTCCTCACCTCCCATGACCTCTCTTCCTTCCCTTTTCTTTCTCTTCTCGAATTCCTCCATTCCCTTTTTCTTTATTTTATCCTTTGAGTCTCCTTCGCGTATTACGTATTGCTTATTGCCTTTTATTATTTTATGTCTGTATATTCTTGGGTACGAATCTCTCTCTCTCTCTCTCTCTCTCTCTCTCTCTCTCTCTCTCTCTCTCTCTCTCTCTCTCTCTCTCTCTCTCTGATATAGTTTTCATCATCTGTAGTATTTTTCTCTTGTTCTTCTTGTTCTTCTTGTTCTTGTTCTTGTTCTTCTTGTTATTGTTCATGTTGTTGTTGTTATTGTTGTTGCTACTGCTGCTGCTGCTGTTGTTGTTGTTGTTGTTGTTGTTGTTGTTGTTGTTGTTGTTGTTGTTGTTGTTGTTCTTCTTCTTCTTCTTCTTCTTCTTCTTCTTCTTACTCTTTACTACTACTACTACTACTATTATTACTACTACTACTACTACTACTACTACCAATGCTACAACAAGAACAGCTACCACCACCACCACCACCACCACCACCACTACCACTACCATTACCACCACTACAAACATTACCAAGGACTTGATCTTTTCCTAACAGTTGTCAACACGGAAGCTTCACTAGTCCTCCTCTCACCTTTCCTCCGCCAATAACTAATTACTGTTTCTTTTACCTTCTGTCTTTCCTGGTTTTATTTATTTATTTTTTTTTTAATTTTTCCGTCATTGAAATTTTCCGCCATTGAAAATAAATGAATAGAGATTTTTGTATTGAATGTACTGATAAGTGTGTGTGTGTGTGTGTGTGTGTGTGTGTGTGTGTGTGTGGGAGTAAGTGAAAGTGTTCTTCAATTTCCTTTATTTCTCTCTCTCTCTCTCTCTCTCTCTCTCTCTCTCTCTCTCTCTCTCTCTCTCTCTCTCTCTCTCTCTCTCTCTCTCTCTCTCTCTCTCTCTCTCTCTCTCATGCGTTATTACCATTGAGCTCAATCCCATTTTTTCTTTCTTATATTTTTTCTTTTGTCCTTTTGTTAATTAAAATTTGCATCTTTTACACCAAAAATGCGCCGAAAAAGTTATGGAATTAATCTACATTTTTTGATGGTCGTGTGTGTGTGTGTGTGTGTGTGTGTGTGTGTGTGTGTGTGTGTGTGTGTGTGTGTGTGTGTGTGTGTGGATGATTCACACACGAAATATAGAATGACGCAGCGAGGAAAAGAGGAATAAAAAGAGAAGAAAGAAGAGGAGAAGCAGGGGAAAGAAAAAGAAGAGGAAGAAGAGGAGGAGGAAGACAAGGAAAAAAAGAAGAGAAAGAGGAGAAGGAGAAAAATATAAAAAAAAAGAAGAAAGAAGAAAGAGGAGGTACTGTTATAGTAGGAGAAAAATGAAGAAGAAAAGGAAGAGTAGAAAGAGGAGGAGGAGGAGGAAGATAAATATAAAGAAGAGAAGTAAGAGGAGAAAGAGGAGGCGGGAGGAGGAAGAGGAGGAGGAATAGGCGTGGTGTGGTGGAGGACGTCTAGTAGTGGTGGTGGTGGTGGTGGTGATGGTGGTGATGGTGGTGATGGTGGTGGTGGTTAAAACGGTATCGGCTGCACTTCGCTTCTCAACCAAGACAAAATTCACACCTGCATTCTATTACCCCCACGTGACTCGCAACGGTGTGCACGTGGTGGAGGTGTCTGCACGTGACTGGCAACGGTGTGCACGTGGTGGAGGTGTCTGCACGTGACTGGCAACGGTGTGCACGTGGTGGAGGTGCCTGCACGTGACTGGCAACGGTGTGCACGTGGTGGAGGTGTCTGCACGTGACTGGCAACGGTGTGCACGTGGTGGAGGTGCCTGCACGTGACTGGCAACGCTGTCTCGTAATTCTAACCGTTTTCGCGGCGTAGATTCGTCAGTTTCACGTGATGTCAAATGTTAGCGGTTAGTCTCTGTATTTCCACGTGAATTTCAACGATTTTCACGTGTATTTGCATAATTACCTGTATTTTTCACGTGAATTCTGCTTCTTCCTCGAGATTTCATGTATTTTCACGTGAATCTCAACTATGGTCACGTTTTTTTTTTTTCTTCTTTTTTAGTAAGTGAGTAAAATTTATTTCCATCATTGCAAATATTTTCACGTGAATTCTGCTGCTTCCTCGAGACTTGATGTATTTTCACGTGAATTTTAACATTTCCTTGTGATGTTAATAGTTTACAGTGTTTTTTTTGTTGTTTTTTTTTCAGTGGGTTGCCTATATTAATTTTTCACGTGAATTCTGCTGCTTCCCTGAGATTTGATGCATTTTCACGAAACTTTCAACTTTTTTTCATGTTATTTCAATAGTTTTATATTTTCTTTATGTAAATGTAACGATATTTGCATTGATTGATGCAAGTAATTTTACGTGAAGTGAGATATCTGTATGACGAATGACATCTTCAGACGTGAATTCATACATTTTCACGTGAATCTTAACTTTTCACGTGATTTCAATAGTTTAATGGTTCTTTTTTTAAAGAAGTTAAGTCACATTTGCACCGATTCGAGTATTTTCACTTGAATTCCCTTATTTTTACATGAAATAACATGTTTTCACGCTTGAATTCACTTATTTCCACGCGAATATCAATTATTTCCTGATGATCTTGATAAATTTTAAGGTGAACTCAACCACGTCTGCGTTAATTCAAACACTTCCTTTGCACTTGCTATTTCCCTTGATTTCTGTCATTTTCACGTGATTAATAACTGCATGAATACAAGAACAAAAGAAACACCATTACAGACTCCCCCTCGCACAATACTCACGGGGAAACAAGAGGAAAGTACATAATTAACCTTAACAATACGTGAAACTTTCCTGATGGAGGGAAATTACGTGGAATTAAAGAATAGCACGTGTTTAATTACGCTCCCCCTTACCTTCACCTGTTGCGTGCTTACCTGAATGCGGTGTGTTGATTACGTTCAGGTGAGTGAGTTTAAAGGAGTATCTTGTGACTAGAAGATATTTGGTGTGTTAATTGTTCGTAAAATGTCATGGTTAATACTCTCTCTCTCTCTCTCTCTCTCTCTCTCTCTCTCTCTCTCTCTCTCTCTCTCTCTCTCTCTCTCTCTCTCTCTCTCTCTCTCTCTCTCTCTCTCTCTCCAAGGTCACCACTCTTCTTCCATTTCGATTCTTAGAGAGAGAGAGAGAGAGAGAGAGAGAGAGAGAGAGAGAGAGAGAGAGAGAGAGAGAGAGAGAGAGAGAGAGATTAAACGTTGCCATGAGATTTGTTTACTGACGAGGAGGAGAAGGAGGAGGAGGAGGAGGAGGAGAAGAAGAAGAAGAAGAAGAAGAAGAAGAAGAAGAAGAAGAAGAAGAAGAAGAAGAAGAGGAAGAAGAAGAAGAAGAAACAAAGGATAAAATCAAAGGAGAAAAAGAGGAAATATCATAACTGAAAGAGAATGAATTGGAGGAGGAGGAGGAGGAGGAAGAAGAAGATTAAGATAAGAGAAGACAAAAAATTACAAGCGATGATAAAAGATGAAGAAAATTAATAAATAAAAAAATAAAGTACTAAATCTCCATTACATATTCTTTATCATTATTATTATTATTATTATTATTATTATTATTATTATTATTATTATTATTATTTTTACGTGGCAGTTAGTAAGAGGTCTTTAATAACTCGCTCCTCAATACAGAGAGAGAGAGAGAGAGAGAGAGAGAGAGAGAGAGAGAGAGAGAGAGAGAGAGAGAGAGAGAGAGAGAGAGAGAGAGAGAGAGAGAGAGAGAGCGTGACCCAGTTTACCATATTATTGAAGTCCAATATGTAACCTTATTTTTTCGAGGCACCTGTAATTAAATTGATCTTTGAGTTAATTAATGATTGATATTGATGCAGGTAATGAGTTGTTCGTAATTAAGGTGTGTGTGTGTGTGTGTGTGTGTGTGTGTGTGTGTGTGTGTGTGTGTGTGTGTGTGTGTGTGTGTGTGTGTGTGTGTGTTTTGCGTGATTAAATGGAAGGCAATCAGTTATACATTAATAAGAGAGAGAGAGAGAGAGAGAGAGAGAGAGAGAGAGAGAGAGAGAGAGAGAGAGAGAGAGAGAGAGAGAGATTGCATCACTGGAATGTGTAATTTGCTCTGCACTCTCCACTCTCACACTTTTTACTTCCCTCTCTCCCTTCTCTCTCCCTTTCTCCCTCACCTCTCCCTCCATTCCTCCCTCGCTTCTCACAAACCCCCTTCTCTTCCCTCTCTCACACACTCCCTCATATTTCCTTTATTTTTTATCTTTCTCCCTCAATCTTTCTCCCTCTTTATCTCCCTGTTATTCTGTCTTTCCTCTCTTTCCCCCTTTTCTTATCTCTTTGTCTTCTCTGTTAAATTTCTAATAATATTTTTCTTTGTCTCTCTCTCTCTTGTTTCTCTCTCTCTCTTCCTCTTTCCTTCTTCTTTCCGTGCTATATATCCCGCCATCCACGCCTTGTTTTGTCTCTCTAACCATCAAACAAATCCTCTCAGTCTGTCACTTGCTTTTTGTTTCTGTGCCTCCTTGCCTTGTATTCCTTTCTCTAACTCTCAAGGAAGCTGTTTCCCTTCATGTTCCTAGGTTTGAATGTCTCCCTGTACATTTTTGCTTTACACCTCTCCCTTTAGTCCTCATACAAATCCTCTCCCTTCCTATTCCTCGTTCTGTGTCTCTCCCTCTATACCTCCTTGCTTTGTACCTCTCTCTCTAGCCTTCCCTGCCTTCCTCCCTGCCGCCGCCGCTGACCCGCGCCTCTTTCTCTTCGCAGCCGTGGACTTGGCGGCGAGCTCCAACGTGCAGGATGCCTTCGTCATCGCGGTGGAGCAGCAGGCGAGGGAGCGCCTCGAGCGGCTCTCTGCTCTCAAAAAGATCAAACCTGTGGATATGACCAAGCTCTCCTCGCAGGTAAGCATCGCACCATGGCGGGCACTACGCTGCGTCCTGCTTCACTGCACTTCACTGCACCGCACCGCACCGCACCATACCTCACTTTAACGCTTAACCTAACTTAATCTGACATCTTACCTTACCTTACCTAACACTAACTTAATCTAACACCTTAACTTACCTTACTTTACCTAACCTAACTTACATTGCCCTTCCTAACACTTCAACTAACCTAACCTAAACTAACCTGACCCAACACAACATAACACCTAACCTAATCTAACACCTTACCTATTAACTAACATCTTACCTATCCTAATCTAACGTAACCCAACACCTTACCTAACCTAACCTAGGCTAACATAGCACCTTATCCTAATCTAACGCAACCTAACATCTAACCTAACCTAATCTAACTCTTTATCCTAAGCAGCCTAACCTTACTTAACCTAACCTAACCTAACCTAACCTAACCTTACTTAACCTAACCTAACCTAACCTAACCTAACCTAACATAACATCTAACCTAACTTCACCTCACCTACCCTAGCGTACAATAATGTGATTGACCTAACTTCTTCACGTGCTAAGAAGAAGCCGAGAACACAAGGAAGATTAAACAAAAAATAAATAGATAAATAAATAAAACAAAAGCAAAAAACAAACAGTAAAGATAAGTCACTCGTAATGACTCTCCTTAAAAAAAAAAAAAGATAACTGGAGAAGAATAAGAAAGAAAGTTATTCAATTTAATAAGCGTGGTATGAGAGAGAGAGAGAGAGAGAGAGAGAGAGAGAGAGAGAGAGAGAGAGAGAGAGAGAGAGAGAGAGAGAGAGAGAGAGAGAGAGTAGGTAAGGGATTAGGAGGTGGTAGTGTAGAACGAGGAGGACGAGGAGGAGAAGAAGGTGGAGGGGGAGGAGGAGGTGGAGAAGAAGGAGGGAGAGGAGGAGGAGGAGAGATCAGGTTTTTTAAGGTGGTGAGGGAGGAGTGGCTGGACAGGTGAGTAGATGCTCACCTGTGTGTGTGTGTGTGTGTGTGTGTGTGTGTGTGTGTGTGTGTGTGTGTGTGTCTAGCTAGGGCTGGCGGCTATTAAATATTGTGTTGTGTGTGTGTTAATGTGTGTGTGTGTTGTGTGTGTGTGTTGTGTGTGTGTGTTGTGTGTGTATGAGAGAGAGAGAGAGAGAGAGAGAGAGAGAGAGAGAGAGAGAGAGAGAGAGAGAGAGAGAGAGAGAGAGAGAGATGAACACAAAAGAGAAAAGTTCTTATTAGGAGACCAAAGGAAAAATATGAGATGACTTAGAGAGAGAGAGAGAGAGAGAGAGAGAGAGAGAGAGAGAGAGAGAGAGAGAGAGAGAGAGAGAGAGAGAGAGAGAGCAAACAACCGGAAAGTCTTGAGAATAACACAATAGAAGACCAAATAATTAAAAACAAACAAAAAAGTGGATTACCTGAGAGAGAGAGAGAGAGAGAGAGAGAGAGAGAGAGAGAGAGAGAGAGAGAGAGAGAGAGAGAGAGAGAGAGAGAGAGAGAGCAAACTATTCAAAATCACAAAAGAAGATGAAGCAAACAGTGACTTCAAAGCGAGAGAGAGAGAGAGAGAGAGAGAGAGAGAGAGAGAGAGAGAGAGAGAGAGAGAGAGAGAGAGAGAGAGAGAGAGAGAGCAAGGCAATATCTCTCAGTTTGTTTTCCCAAGACAGCATACTTGACCAGGGTAAACAATAATTTCTTCCTCCTCCTCCTCCTCCTCCTCCTCCTCCTCCTCCTCCTCCTCCTCCTCCTGTACTATCCTATGAGCTGTAAAGAGACTGAACGACTTTGCTTTTTTCTTTTTTCTCTTCTTCATTTTCCTTTTCCTCTCTTTCCATAATGGCGAATGGGGTAACGATGACAGGAAGAGGAAATATAATGATGAATAGGAAGAAGAGACATAGGGCAGAAGAGGAGGATGCATAGGAGGAGGAAGAGGACACAGGAGAGGTGAAGGAGGTGGATGACAGGAGGTGGAGGTAACTGGAGTACTCTAACAGGAAGAGGAGGAGGAGGAGGAGAAGGAGGAGGAGGAGGAGGAGGAAGAGAAAGAGAAAACATGTAACACGATAATTTTGTAATAGAAACTAAAAGAAATAAGACAAGAAGATGAGGAAGAGGAGGAGAAGGAGAAGGAGGAGGAGGAGGAGGAGGAGGAGGAGATAGATCAATTCCTCTCTCCTCCACCTCCTTGAGCATTAGGTAATCTCCTTCTGGTATAAAAGGAGATTAAAACCAGCTACCGGAAGGAGAATATTGGGAGATGAGAAGGAGAGGGAGATGAGTGAACAAAGATAAATAACAGAAGGAAAAAATATTAAGGAAAGAGAGGAAATATAAACGTTAGAAGAGAGAGAGAGAGAGAGAGAGAGAGAGAGAGAGAGAGAGAGAGAGAGAGAGAGAGAGAGAGAGGAAGCCGTATTAGTGAAGAGAAAGCTAGGAAGGCTGAAGAATGAGAAGAAAGAAGACAGAGAGAAAAAATGGGAAGAGAATAACGAATAGAAGAACATGAATAAAACATTAAAAAAATAAGAGAAGTAAATAAAGAAATAAAAAAGAAAAAATAAATTGAAACAGGAAAAAAAGAGGAAAAGGAGGAGAAGGAGAAGGAAGAGGGAAAGATAACAGAGAGGACAGGGAAGAAATATAGAAAGAGGAAAAGTGACTGATGGAGGAGGAAGAGGAGGAGGAAGAGGAGGAGGAGGAGGAGGAGGAGGAGGAGAAAAGATCCACATCCCTGACACCGCAAGTCGTCTGTTTGAAAAGATGACTGTCAGGACTCTCTCTCTCTCTCTCTCTCTCTCTCTCTCTCTCTCTCTCTCTCTCTCTCTCTCTCTCTCTCTCTCTCTCTCTCTCTCTCTCTCTCTCTCTCTCTCTCTCTCTCTCTCTCTCTCTCTCTCTCTCTCTCTCTCCAAACACTTTTAGGCAGG
Organism: Scylla paramamosain; assembly: GCF_035594125.1. Taxonomy (NCBI): domain Eukaryota; kingdom Metazoa; phylum Arthropoda; class Malacostraca; order Decapoda; family Portunidae; genus Scylla; species Scylla paramamosain. The sequence goes on from NC_087188.1 coordinate 6,189,340, forward strand.
ACATTAATGGTGTTTTATTTTTAACGTCTCTGTTTGGCCTCAGTTTGACTCCAGTTTATTTTGTTTTACTTCATTTCCTCCTCCTCCTCCTCCTCCTCCTCCTCCTCCTCCTCCTCCTCCTCCTCCTCCTCCGCAATCCTCCTCTTCCTCCTCTATTTAGTTCAACTCGTCCTTCCTTTTTTTGTTATTTTCGTCTCTTCGTCATTAAACTAATCCTACTTTTTTCTTTCCTTTCTTCTTCTTCTTCTTCTTCTTCTTCTTCTTCTTCTTCTTCTTCTTCTTCTTCTTCTTCTTCTTCTTCGTTCATTTTTTTTTGTGGGAGTCGTTATTCCATTTCTTGTTTATTTTTTCCTACCTTCATATTAGGTTCCTTATTATCTCTCCTCCTCCTCCTCCTCCTCCTCCTCCTCCTCCTCCTCCTCCTCTTTTCATGATTGATCCAAAATTGACGTTTTTTCGCTTCAATTGATAACTTACTTTCCTGCCTCGAGGATTAGTGAAGTGATCTATCAGGCAATCCTCTCTCTCTCTCTCTCTCTCTCTCTCTCTCTCTCTCTCTCTCTCTCTCTCTCTCTCTCTCTCTCTCTCTCTCTCTCTCTCTCTCTCTCTCTCTCTCTCTCTCTCTCTCTCTCTCTCTCTCTCTCTCTCTCTCTCTCTCTCTCTCTCTCTCTCTCTCTCTCTCTCTCTCTGTGTCGGGGTACACTAATATTTTCTTTCTTTTATGATCCTGACTATCGAAACTCTCTCTCTCTCTCTCTCTCTCTCTCTCTCTCTCTCTCTCTCTCTCTCTCTCTCTCTCTCTCTCTCTCTCTTTCTTAGAAGAGAAACTAAATTGCAGATCAAATTTTCTTTAATGGAGATTGAAAGACCCTGTGTGTGTGTGTGTGTGTGTGTGTGTGTGTGTGTGTGTGTGTGTGTGTGTGTGTGTGTGTGTGTGTGTGAGAAACAAGTGATATGACATACCACATAAACAACAACAACAACAACAACAACAACGAAATATAGAAATAGGAGAAGAAGAAGAAGTAGTAGAAGAAGAAAGATGAAAGACAATAGAAGAAGAGGAGGAGGAGGAGGAAGAAAAAAGAAATGATAAAAAGATGAAGAAGAAGAAGACGAAGAAGAATACGAGGAGGAGGAGGAGGAAGAAGAACAGGAAGATAAAATGAGACAGGAGAGAGACATGGAGCGATTTGAGACGTAAGAGAGAGAGAGAGAGAGAGAGAGAGAGAGAGAGAGAGAGAGAGAGAGAGAGAGAGAGAGAGAGAGTATACCCTTCCATTTTTCTCACGCTTCCTGATTATCCAGTTGTGTGTGTGTGTGTGTGTGTGTGTGTGTGTGTGTGTGTGTGTGTGTGTGTGTGTGTGTGTGTGCGCGCGCGCGCTCGCCCTCGTACAATGGAACTTATCTCCTCCTCCTCCTCCTCCTCCTCCTCCTCCGAAGTTTACTGCCTGGGGCCACGAAGGGCTTCAGGCTACCTTCTTTACGGGAAGAGGAGGAGGAGGCGGAGGAGGAGGAGGAGGAGGAGGAGGAGGAGGAGGAGGAGGAGGAGGAGGAGATTAGCAAACTACAAAGGGAAAGAAGATGAGGAAGAGAAGGATAACAAGAAAAGAAGAAGGGGATGGTTAGAAATTATACCAGGAAGGAGGAGGAGGAGGAGGAGGAGGAGGAGGAGGAGGAGGAGAAACAGAGAGGACGTTGAGGAAGGAGGAAGAGAGGACGACAAATAATGTAGACGAATGAATAGAAGAAAAAGAGAATAATAAAAAAGAGGGAAAAAATCGAAAGAGAAGAGGGAAAAATGAAGAAACGTGATAAGAAAATGAAGAATAAAAGAGAGAAGTGGAGAAAGAGGAGGAGAAGGATTAAGAAAGAAAACAAAAGAGACTGTCAAGAGATAGAGGTAATGAGATAAAGGAAAGGAAAAAGAGATTAAGAAGAAATAGAAGAAAATAAAAACGGAAGATAGAATGAAAAGTAAAGGAAAAAATAGCAAACCGGATTCGTACAAATGCCAAAAGGAGACGATTGATTTCATTTTTTTTCTTTTTTTTTCTTTTTTTTTTCCCTCCAAACCAGCTCCTGTTGATCTTGTTTGTGTGAGCAATGTTTGTTTACCTCCCCCTGCCCTCGTGACGCAACGGTGGTGGTGGTGGTGGTGGTGGTGGTGGTGAAGGTGATAGTGTTCATTATTATTTTTATTGTTGTTGCTGGTTTTGCTGCTGCTGCTGCTGTTGTTGTTGTTGTTGTTGTTGTTGTTGTTGTTGTTGTTGTTATTGTTGTTGTTGTGATGGTGGTGGTGGTGGTTACTGTTGTTATATTTGTTATTTTAGTTTTAGTTTTAGTTGTAGTAGTAGTAGTATATAATAGTAGTAGTAGTAGTAGCAGTAGTTATTGTTGTTGTTGTTGTTGTTATTGTCGTTGTTGTTCTTGTATGCTTAATAGTGATTATGATAATAAGAAAAAGAACAATAATAACGATGATAACAACAACAACAACAACAACAACAACAACAACAACAACAACATCATCATCATCATCATCAGCATCATCATCATCATCATCATCATCATCATCATCATCATCATCATCATCAATCAACATCTCCACTTTTTACGTCTACGCGTACCCAACATTCCCCCCACACATTTCAATCTATTTCCTTGTATTATTCCCCTCTTTTCCCTCTCTCCTTCCTGTGTCATTGAGATTTACCCGTCTCACCTCCCCTCCCACACACACACAAGCTGTTTTCTTATTCATTAGTGTGATTTCCCCTTTTCCCCTTGAACGCTCCTTCCCTCTCAGCCTCCTGCCCCAACTTCCCCCTCTATTCCGCGTCACTCGCCCTAGTCACAACGTCCCAGTCGCGTCACGTGGGTAAACTTCATTAAACTTGGGCCGAGATGGATTCACGAAGCCTTACGTAGAATTGTATCGCCTTGAGCGGGTTTCGAAGCGCAATTGTGAACCACCGAAGCCTGAACACTGTCTCGGAGCGCGCCTGTTAGGTTCACTTGTTTGTGTACTTGTTTGTTTTGCTGTTTTGTTGTTTTTCTGGATGTTTTCTTTTGCTATTCTCTTGGAGTGAGGGGTTGGCGACATGCACGAGTCTCCGCCAGGTGTCTCTGCTCCTTTCATCCGTCTGTAACACACATTCCTTGCGGTTCCTGCTTATAAGTTGATGTCTAATTATTTTTTGCCGTGATTAATGGTGGTTACGTTAGGTATCCATTGTGTGTGTGTGTGTGTGTGTGTGTGTGTGTGTGTGTGTGTGTTTTAAATAGAAAGTGAAAACAAATCGAGTAAAGTAAATAAGAGGAGAGATGGAGGAGGAGGAGGAGGAGGAGGAGAATTGGAAGTGAAGATTCGTATCAGAAAACAAAGAAAGTTTTTTTTTTCTTCCTTTCTTTTCAGTTCCCTTCCTCTCCTCCTCTTCCTCCTCTTGTTATTGTCGTTGTTGTTGTTGTTGTTGTTGTTCTTCTTCTTCTTCTTCCTTCTCTTCTTAAAGCTTCGAATTCTCAGTGTGGAAAGTTAATGTGAAAATATGAAGCGTAAATTCCCTCATGACAGAGAGAGAAAGAGAGAGAGAGAGAGAGAGAGAGAGAGAGAGAGAGAGAGAGAGAGAGAGAGAGAGAGAGAGTTTGTCCTGCTTTCGTCTCCCTTTTCCTTTCTTTCCTCGGTGTATCCAACAGTCTTGCCTTTCCTCTCCTTCAGGTGTTTAATGAGTCTGATTTGAGATATCCGTGGCCCCAGGGTGTGTGTGTGTGTGTGTGTGTGTGTGTGTGTGTGTGTGTGTGTGTGTGTGTGTGTGTGTGTGTGTGTGTGTGTGTGTGTGTGTGTGTGTGTGTGTGCACGTTTGGTTAATGTTTACATGGCTTCCTCTTCTTGCCTTACTTGGCGTTGTTTCTTGACTCTCTCTCTCTCTCTCTCTCTCTCTCTCTCTCTCTCTCTCTCTCTCTCTCTCTCTCTCTCTCTCTAAGGGACATTAAAACCACAATATTAAAGCTAATTTTTCACCCTTTATATATTTTTGTCCATCTCTGCACCTCCCATTCACACCTGTTACCTTTATTTTACCTGTACCACACCTGTCTTATAATCCTTTCTCACTGATACCTTATCCTCGCCTTATTTTTTACCTGGACATCACTTTCTATAGTTTCCTTTTACACCTGTCATCCTTATTTTACCTGCATTTCACCTGCCTTGTAATCTTTTTCCACTGATACCTTACCCTCGCGTTATTTACCTGCACGTCATATTCCCCTCACCTGTGCTTCACCTGTGCAATGCTTCCCTTACCTCTGTCTCGCCTGTATCGTGCTGTAGCAATGTCACCTGTGATTAATTAAAAGTGGCGTGTTTGCGTCTGTCATGACACCTTTGTTAGA
>NC_087188.1:6208734-6218734 GCF_035594125.1 Scylla paramamosain
TATGTGACCTGACCTTTACCGGGGCGACCAGGCGAGCGTTGAGGGAGTCACCAGGTCAAGGCTTACCTGTGATACCGGGACCGTGACTAGCCTGTAATGGAACACAAAGAAAGAACGAGCGGCAGCAGACTTGTTGGAGCTTACAGGACTGACAAGCAAGAATATTTAAAGAAAGAGATGAAAGATTGTAAAAGAAACGATTAATGGGATGAAATACGATGATGTTCTGTGGATATAAGGGATATGGGCGTCTTTAGGGTTATTTTAGGGGTACTTGGGCTGGTTTGGGCTAGTTTTGGTATGTTTTTTTTTATACTCTCCGTGTATTGGATATTTTTAAGACTGTTTTAAAGATGTTTGGGCTGATTTGGGCTTGTTTCGTATTAAGACAAAGTATTTAGGACCAGTTTAGGGATGTTTGGGCTAGTTTAGGCTTTTTTTTTTGAGGGGGAGCGTTTTCTCAGTATACTACACTTCTAGGAGTATTCCTGGAGATTTGGGCTGTTTTAAAGCGTTTGGGCTGGCTTGGGCTTGATTTTAGTTTGGGCTTGTTTTTTGGGCTCCTTTGGGCTATTCAGGGTTTTAGGTTAACACTGGACTAAGAGGAATGTGAGCCGTGGGATTTGGCAGGGCGTGGCTGGTTAAGAGTTTGGTTGTCGGCCGTTTCAGATTTTTTCTTTTTTTTTTTTCCTTCGGTGAGTTAAGTTGGGTCATGTTACGTTAGGTCAGGTCGGGGTTAAGTTAGGTCATGTTAGGTTATGTAGGTTATGTTTGTCTCTTTTTTGTGTGTCTTTGTACTTCAAGATAACTTTGTCGTCTGCTTGTCTGTCTATCTATCCCTATATCTATCTCTGTCTGTCTGTCTCTGTCTATCTATGTATCTATCTATCTGTATGTCTATCTATCTATCTATCTATTTATCTCTCTATTTACCTACCTACCTACCTATCTATCTACCTATATATATCTATCTATCTATCTATCTATCTATCTATCTATCTATCTATCTATCTATCTATCTATCTATCTATCTACCTACCTACCTGTCTGGCTTACGCAATCACACCAACCACAAGTAAATAACAACACCTGAACAAACTTGCACCTGCCCTTCTTGCAACACCACGTGCTTGCTTTACTTGGCTTACCTGGCGGAACAATATGCGGGCCACCTGAAGAAGACCTGCCTGTGTGTGTGTGTGTGTGTGTGTGTGTGTGTGTGTGTGTGTGTGTGTGGGTGTGGGTGTCTTCCTGTGGCCAGTTGGTGTTTTTTGGAGCCACATTTTTGCGGTCCTCGTGTGGCTTGCCTTTCCACGTAGTCACTACAGGACCAGAATTTATCGTTGGTTTTTTAGAACATGTTGACTCTAAGCTGGAGGACGAGGAGGAGGAGGAGGAGGAGGAGGAGGAGGAGGAGGAGGAGGAGGAGGAGGAAGGGACACTAAGAACGAAAAGGATAACAGGATATATGAAGAAATGGACATGTAGAAGGTGGAAGAAGAGAAGAGAAGGATGAAATAAATAGAGGAGTCGAAGGAAGTAGAACAAGGAGGAGGGGGAAGGAGGAGGAAGGGTGAATAGGAGAAGAACGACAAGATATATCAAACAATGAGCACCTAGGAAACTGTGTGAAAGAAGAGACTAAATAGAAGGGAATAAGGAAAGGAAGAGAGAAAAAGAAATAGGAAAGCTGCACGAGAATGAAGGAGGAGGGAGGAGAGAGAGGAAGAGAAGGAGAAAATCGAGAATACTAGAGATGGAGGAGTGGAGGAAAAAAATATGATAGTAGAAAAAATTGATAAGAATGGAGGGATGGGGGAAAAATTTGAGAGACAAAGAGAAAGAAAGGGAGGGACTGTTGGAGGGAAGGGAGGAGAAAAACTTTGGGCTTAGGAGAATTTAGAAAGGATGGAGGAAGAAATGGAGGAACTAGAGAAAAAAAGAAGGATGGAGTGTTGAAAGATTTGGAAGATTGCTAGAAGAGAGAGAGAGAGAGAGAGAGAGAGAGAGAGAGAGAGAGAGAGAGAGAGAGAGAGAGAGAGAGAGAGAGAGATTCTTACCTGGCGGAGCAGTGTGAATATTTTCAAAACAGGAAATGGTTGCTTGACAAATGCTGTAATAAACTTTAAGAGTCAAATTTCTCAGGAGCTGGACGGGATAAAAACGCCTTGGTTCACATTATTAATAGTGGTGATGGTGGTGGTGGTGGTGGTGGTGGTGGTGATGGTGGTAGTAGTAGTAGTAGTAGTAGTAGTAGTAGTAGTAGTAGTAGTAGTAGTAGTAGTAGTAGTAGAAGCGGTGGTGGTTGTGTTGTTGTTGTTGTTGTTGTTGTTGTTGTTGTTGTTGTTGTTGTTGTTGTTGTTCTTCTTCTTCTTCTTCTTCTTCTTCTTCTTCTTCTTCTTCTTCTTCTTCTTCTTCTTCTTCTTCTTCTTCTTCTTCTTCTTCTTCTTCTTCTTCTTCTTCTTCTTCTTCTTCTTCTTCTTCTTCTTCTTCTTCTTCTTCTTCTTCTTCTTCTTCTTCTTCTTCTTCTTCTTCTTCTTCTTCTTCTTCTTTATCACCATCATCATAATCTTCTTATTATTATTATTATTCTCCTCCTCCTCCTCCTCCTCCTCCTCCTCCTCCTCCTCCTCCTCCTCCTCCTCCTGCACCCCCTCATCATCATCATCTTCTTTCTTTATTATTCTTCTCCTTTTCCTTCTTCGTATATTGTTTGCTTTACCACCACCACCACCACCACCACCACCACGTCCTGGAGTTGTCACGTGACCCAGATTCGCGTCATCTCAGGTGTGTTGCGGCAAGGCTGTGTTAGAGGGAAGGGGGAGGGAGGGTGAAGGTGACCGCCACATTCCTGCACTAACTGCGTTTAGAAGGAGGGAGAGAGAGAGAGAGAGAGAGAGAGAGAGAGAGAGAGAGAGAGAGAGAGAGAGAGAGAGAGAGAGAGAGAGAGAGAGAGAGAGGGGGGGGAGGGAGAGAGAGAAACATACAATTAAAAATCACAAAAGGAAATGAAGCGAACAGTAACTTCAAATCAGAGAGAGAGAGAGAGAGAGAGAGAGAGAGAGAGAGAGAGAGAGAGAGAGAGAGAGAGAGAGAGAGAGAGAGAGAGAGAGAGAGAGAGACTTAACCCTGCACTAAATTCTCCAGCAAACCACACTAACGAACAAAGAAACAAACAAACCTCGCATTACTTAAAGTGACGCAAGTACCCTACAGAAATTCAGGAAAGTCTACAGAAATTCTGGAGACTGTACAGAAAAATCAGAAGTCACAAAAATAATCCTGTCCCCTTATTTTTTTTCATTAAAATTCTCTGAGAAGGTTGAGGTTTTTAGGGCGTGAGAGAGAGAGAGAGAGAGAGAGAGAGAGAGAGAGAGAGAGAGAGAGAGAGAGAGAGAGAGAGAGAGAGAGAGAGAGAGAGAGAGAGAGAGAGAGAGAGTTACATAGGGGCGGTGACCAGTGAGTGTGTAGTATCAAATAACGCCTTGGAATAACTCAGAACTTCAAGGGCGTATTGTTTTGAAAAGCGAAGAAGCACATATGGAATCTATCGTTCACTGAGACACAGAACTTTTAAGACTGGGACGAGTTTATGCCTTTTGAAACGGGGACGAAAAGAAAAAAGAAAAGACAAGACAAAAATAGGTATTGAGTGTTAAGAGAGAGAGAGAGAGAGAGAGAGAGAGAGAGAGAGAGAGAGAGAGAGAGAGAGAGAGAGAGAGAGAGAGAGAGAGAGAGAGAGAGAGAATAAAAAACGTGAAGATAGATAGGAAAGAAAGGAAAAATAAATAAGAAAGAACATTACGAGAAGGAAGGAAAGAAAAAGAAGGAAAGGGTGAAGGAAGGAAGGTGTAGGAAGGTAAATATTTGTAGGGAAGTGAATGGAAGGGTCGGCCAGCAGGTCAGTGAAGTGACAGGTGAGGTGAGGTGAGGTGACACAAGGGGTGAAGGCTGAGGTGAGGTGAAAAGCCCTGACTTGACACAGAAGGTTAAGTAAAACACTAATTGACATGAGGTAAGGTGACATGACAGGAGAACCCAGGTAAGGTGACATGGTGAGTGAGAGGTGAGCTGTGGGGTAACATTGCAGGGAGAAAGGTGAGGTGAAGTGGCATGATAGGAAGTTGAGGTTAGTGTGTGACTGGTGATCAACATGAGGTGACGTGACATGGGAAAACTTAATTGAAATGACATGACAAGTTAAGGCAAGGTGACGGGAGATGATGTGCCACTGGGAGGCTTCTCTTGATGTGACATGACAGATGGAAAACTCAATTAAAGTGACATGAGGTGACATTACACTAAGGAATGTTAAGGTCAGGCAAGGTGACATGACAGTTGAAAAATTGAGTAAGGCAACGTGACAGGTGAGGATGCTGAGGTGAGATGGCAATCTGAGATGCGTTTGAGGTGACACGTGGCGAGGAGACATTGCAGGTGAGGTGACGCAACAGGTGGGAGGTGACGTGAGCCAAATAACGCTTCCTCTCCTTTCATTTATATATATTTATTTTGTTTTATTTTATTTTATTTATTTTTTTCATTATTATTATTTTTTTTTTGCGAGGATGGCGTCCAGGTCCGAGTTGGCCAGAGAGAGAGAGAGAGAGAGAGAGAGAGAGAGAGAGAGAGAGAGAGAGAGAGAGAGAGAGAGAGAGAGAAGGGGGAACTCGAAATTCCTCTTATCGTGAGTAATATTGCATTATTTTTCATTACGCCAAAGGAAATATCTGAAGATTGAGTGGAGGTCGTGAAGAAAGACAAATGGAATCATGACATGTTCTTCCTCTCACCTCTCATGGAACTAATAATGTAACTACTTTTATCTTGACTTGTAGCTTTAAATATACCCAAAACTAGAAAAATTTACACGTGTATGAATTAAAAAGTCAACATTTCTACAAAGATACATGAAAAAATACACCACGATTTTTAAACTTTCACGAAATTTAATCCCCCCAAAATTAGATAAATTAAATTTTTTAATGCACATTAAAGAAACCATGATAAAAACCTCAACTGTTCTAAAAAATAAATAAAATAAAATAAAACACCACGACTTTTAAACTTCCTCGAGCATTAACCAAGAATAAAAGGTAAATTTGCGGAACAATTAACGCATGTATATGAGAGACACTAATTAACCAGGTGAGTCTCGGCGTCAGGTAAAGGTCTCAGGTAGTCAGTGAGGTATGGATTAGGGGAAGGGACGCGAAGGGGCAGGTAGATATGGTGGGGAGGGAGGAAGGAGGGGGAGGGGGTGTTGGGGAGACAGGACGTTGGGTGTGTGGGAGTGTGAGTAGATATTTTTTTCAGTGTTTGTGTGTGTGTGTGTGTGTGTGTATGTGCGTGTGTGGGTATGTGGGTGGGTAGTTATAGATTATTTGGGTGGATAGGTGGATGTGTGGATGAATACACTGACTGGTAGATGGATAAGGAAGACGGTGAGTGTGTGTGGATGGATGCGTGGATGTGTAAGTGGAGGTTTAGATGAATTAGTGAGTTGGATAAATGGATGGGTGAATAGGTTAGTGGATATCTTAATGAATGTGTGGATGTTTAGCTAGTGAATGGGTGAGTGGGTGTGTGGGTGTGTGGATGTGGTGTGTGGCGGGGTGGATGTTTTGAATGGGTAAATGGGTAAATGAATGGGTAATGGGTAAATGGGTAATGGGTAAATGATTGATGGATGAGCCAGTGAGTGTGTGGATGTATAAGAGGGTGGGTGTATGGGTGAGGGAGTGAGTGGGTGTCTGGGTGGATGAATCATTGTGGTAAGTGGGTAAGCGGGGTGGGTGGGTGAGTGTGTGGGTGTGTGGGTGGCTGAGTGGGCGGGATGGAAGGTCTGACGGTCTGACCTCACCGTCCCGGCAGCAGAGGAAGTGGTGTGGCGGGGCGGGGCGGGGGTCTTGTGGGTGTCAGTGTGAGTGTCTGGCTGGTTTAGGGCATGCTGCTGTCAGAGCGCCTTCCAGGGGGCTTCCAGGGAGGCGCTGTGTCACGGGGAGAGTTCCTGGAAGAGAAAAGCAAAGGATACCCACCACGTTATTTCAAGTTTCGCCACGCCTGATCTCTTCCTCCTCCTCTTCCCTCCTCCTCCTTCTCCTCCCCCTCCTCCTCCTCCTCCTCTTCCTTTATCACGGACGGGAAGAGAAAGGGACGAGTCGGTTAAAAGATCACGTATAGCTGGTGTGTGTGTGTGTGTGTGTGTGTGTGTGTGTGTGTGTGTGTGTGTGTGTGTGTGTGTGTGTGTGTGTGTGTGTGCGTACGTACCTTGCGCAAGTTGCCTCCTTAGGAATGTTTGTCAAGTAGAGTTCGCCCCTTCCCTCCCTTCCCTTCCATCCCTCCATCCATCCATCCGTCCCTCCCTCCATCCGTCCCTCCTTTCCATCACCCCCTCACTCCCTCCCCGGAAATAGGTGAAATGAAAGGAGTCTGACGAAGAATTTGATGAGAAAGAGACCGAAAGCAAGACAGGAAGAGAGAGAGACAGGGAGAGAAAAAAAGAAAGGAAGATACGAAACACACCAACAATATTTATTCCAGGAAGTTTGGGGTTATCGCGCTTTTCACCTTCATGAAGTTCTCCTGAAGTGACGCTGCCCTTTGTTATTCCTCCCCTTGGTTCGGTTGTAAGTGACTCAACCTCCCCAACGGCCTGACTCGCTCTGGTGACTCGTGCGGGTTCTCGGAGTCCTTATTTCTTGCGTCCTTTTCGCTTTTTGTCCAGAGGGGGAGTTGGAATGCTGCTGGCGGAGAAAAACTCCCCAACTTCTTTGCCAGGATGGAAGTTAGACGTGCTTGTTATACCTCTCTCTCTCTCTCTCTCTCTCTCTCTCTCTCTCTCTCTCTCTCTCTCTCTCTCTCTCTCTCTCTCTCTCTCTCTCTCTCTCTCTCTCTCTCTCTCTCTACCCAAACCTTATGCTCCGCCTCTCTCAAGTCCACAGCACGTTTTTCCTCCCTTCCCTATCCCCCCCTTTACCCCTTACCGTCTCTCCCCACCCCCTGTACCCACAACCCACACCCACCCCCTCGCACCCACCTGCCTCCCCCACCCTCCGCCCCACCCACCCTCGCATACCGGCCCTTACACCTGTGCTGGGGCGGACTCAGGGCGGCAACACAACCCCTTGAAGCTCTCCCTTAAATACCACCTCCCATGCACCCCTTAGCGCCCTGAAGTCACGTCCTGCGGTAGTTAAGGGATGTCAGGGTGCGTGGCTGCAGGAGGTAAAGGGAAGGGAGGAGTAGATGGGGAGTGAGAGAAGGAGTAAGATGTTAGGGTGGCGGCGCAAGGCAGTCTCTTCCAGTCGGCGGCTATTCCTCCCCAAAGCGTCCGCCAGGCAGCCACACTCGCCGCGCCAGAGGTCCTCCCGCAGTCTTCCCGGTGCTCTAGTAGCCTCAGGTTCCTTCACGCTGCGTCCTTCGTGTCCCCAGCGGCACTTGAGGTCCTGAAACTTCAAGCGCTGCGTAGAAGGAAAACTGTCAAGGAATATTTTGTGTCTCAGGATGTTACTGTGCTTGAGAGGCTTGAGTCGTGTGAGTGCATGTTTTGGCCGCTTAACGAGTGGAAAATCTTAAATGTCACATAATTTCCCGTGTTCATTGCCCGTGAGTGCGTTCATCTGCCCCACCGCTCACGTTCCCTCGCCCTGAACAAGAACGCCGCATGACGCTCACAAAAACAGATGAAAGGAGCGTTGCGTCGCGAGGAGCGTGTGTACCTGTCGCGTACCTCAGCAGCTGCATGTGAAAGTCCCTCCTGAAGAAGTGCGGGGGTTGTTTTAGTGAGTTGGCGGGGCGGCGGCAGGAGCGGCGGATGTCTCTGTCTCCACGCGGGGGAGGAGTGCGGCGTCTCGAGAGTCTTGAAGTGAGTGAAGCAACGCCTGAGGAGCACCGGGAACACAAGAGTCTTGCCATTTAAAAAAAAAGTGAAGCAGAGTAACACACCAAGAAAAGCAACAAGGAATAAATGAAAACATCATAACCACACAAGAAAGAAAGGAAAACAAACAAAAAAGATACATTTCTGATCAGATCAACTTTAGAAAGTCACGAATTCACTGCGAAAAAAGGAAACGCAAGGCACACTTACTAACAAAAAAAAAAAAAAAAAAAAAAAGAAGAAGAAGCAGTAGTAACTCACACACAATAAAAAATCAAAATTGTCAAAAGTAACTTCGAAGAAAAATAATCGAACCATTTTATCATCACCTTCGAAACGTGACAAAGAGAAAATAACTGAAAATCCCCATATATACTTAAAAAAACACATGCCTAAAAATCCATAAAAAGATCTCACTCGCTGCAGTATCAACGTGGGAAGTGACATGATCCTCCTCTGAATCCTCTTATAAGTGTTTGGATTCCCCTTAAGTGGCATCAGACCCTCCGTGCGTGACTTACTTTGCCCCGCGAGTGCGTAGCTTCCACACAGCCACCATGGACGAGGGGGAGGACTAGTCTGAAGGAGGAGGAGGAGGAGGAGGAGGAGGACTGTGAAGTGAGAGTGAGTGAGAGGAAGAGGTTTCGTGGATGAGAGTGAAGTGTCCTAAGCAGTCATGGTCACCCTCATGATTCTCGACATGTTCAGGTGAGTGTCAGTCTTGTTGTTCAGGTGTGTGAAGGTGTGTCGTACCTTTCCGTTTGAATATCGTACATGATTGGAACTATTTCTCTATTGTATTTTATTTACTTGCTTTTATTTATTTATTTATTTATTATTATTATTATTTTTTTGTTAACTGCATTTTTTTTATGTTTATTTAACTTTGGAAAACCTCACTAACAGAAAACACCTAGTTATTTTATCTCATAGGCTTTCTCTGATTTAAATGTTCCAACACACACACACACACACACACACACACACACACACACACACACACACACACACACACACACACACACACACACACACACACACACACACACACACACACACACCTGTCCTCTCCCATGTATACCACAGTTTTCACTCCTTTCCACTCTGATACACACCTACACTCCCCCCCCCCCACGTCCCCCATACTCACCTGTTCCCTCATGCACACACCTGCCCCCAATATATACCCTATATAGTCTCACCCTCTCCACCCCAACACATACCTGCTAATCTCTCTTTCACGCCCCTGCACACCTGGCCACAACACACACCTGTCTGACCTATCCACAGCCTCCCACACCTTCACTCAAACTCAGTAACGATTTCTTTTTGTCTTCAAGTTTCTCCTTTTCTTCATAACCTTTTGTACATTTTTTCATTGTGTTTTCACCTTCGATTCCTCGTAAAGATGCCGCGACACTTGACATACTGAAAGAATAGACGGCAGGGGAGAAAGTGTTTCGGTGGTACAAGAAAACTGGTCCTGCCTTGAGTGAACACTTTCTGCTTTTCATTCGTGTGGATTTGGCTCGAGAACTTTGACACGGGGCTGCTGAGGTGTCGGTGAATTTTGTCTCTTATTATTAGTTTTATAAGATGTGGGAAGTTGTATATCGTGAGTCTGGGAATGTGTCTTGAGTGTGTGATGTGCCTTGTAGTGCTGTCAGATATTTGAATAGTTGATAGGTGATTGGTTAGTGAAAAGATTACATAACTACCCTTTTTATTTTGACTAGAACTAAATTTTTGTTGACATAATACAGCAACGACCAAAAATAGACAGTTGAAAAATACAAATAAAGAAATGCAGTGTTAGGTACAAAAATACGAACGGAAATTATTCATAGCAACTATTTTGAGCACATACACACACACACACACACACACACACACACACACACACACACACACACACACACACACACACACACACACACACACACACACACACACACACACACACACGTTTCCATTTATGCTGGTAAAATGATAGCAAAGTAACTCTAAAAATTCCTTCAGTAGACGAATCAGGAAATTGGAAAGAAAGTGCAACTGCTGCCCTTAAACTTTGCCTTAGCGAACAAAAAGGCGACGCTCACTCACATCCTCGTCGAA